>NC_088980.1:125858584-126158584 GCF_963932015.1 Anas acuta | reverse complement strand
GACCATTTGCTCCATTTGCATTATTCTGGATTGGTTTAAACCTCTTAACATTGAGGGTATAGCTATCACCCGTAATTTAAAATTGTTGTAATAGTCAGGCACCATTACACCTCCTGAAATGAAAACTAACCATACTCCCTGCCCAAAGGCACATGCAGACAGGGTATATGCAGACTGATTGAATAACTGTTTCCTGAATAGCTGCACCAGAAACATTAAAAAAATAAAAATAACAATAAAAATAAAAATAGCAATAAAAATAACAATAAAATAACAATAAAACAATAAATAAATCAATAAGGGGGCACCAGGTACATGCTGGATGAGCACTGAGAATATGGTACCAAGAAAATCCTAGAAGGGAAGAATTGTAACATAAACTTTGGCTAAAATGCTTTCAGTTTTGATAGGAAGAGTATCTTCTGATGTTTGAGCCTTTCTGGGTTTGAGGAGACAGAATTCCAACAGTCACTGTAAATAAACAAAGGACTGAATGAAAGATATTTTACTTCATCATCAATTTGTTTTCCTAATAGAAATAACAGACAGGACCCCCAAGTGTGTTTAATTAGGTTAAGGAAGAACTACAACACCAAGTAAGAAGGCCGGTGAGAAAGATTCTACTACATATAAGCATATATTTAGCAAATCTGCTAAATTATAAGAGCTAGGCTTTTAATTAAAAACAGAAGGAAGAAACAAAAGCTAGACCATCTTTCTGTTGCTTTTAAACATCTTTACTTAATAATATACTTTTGATTTTCTACTTGATACTGCAGTATTGCATTAACCAAAAAAAAAAATTAAATAATGCTGCTCTCTCAAATCAGGCAACAACCAGTGCTAATCCTGTGGTAAATTGTTCCAGACTTCCACAAAAATGGCTAAGCAGGACACTTCAGGAGACATGTCTGTAAGGTCAGAGACCCATTTTCAAATTTCAGTCTCTGATATGGAGCAGGTTCTTGAATGCTCCCTTGCTGGGATATGCCCACCATAATCCTGAGTGGTCTGACACGATTTTCTTTTTTTGTGGCTCTGTTTCCTATGCAATTAAATGTAGGTAGAGATAGAAATATACATATAATCATCTGTAAGTTGCTGGTTAAAATGGAGACAGCGTGCTCAGATCCGTAAGCTTTTGTCCAAAATGCCTCTACAGTTTTTGGACTTTCTGTGTGGTCAGGTGTCCTGGTTTTGGGTAGGACAGAGTTAATTTTCCTCCCAGTAACTGGTATGGTGCTGTGTTTTGGATTTTGGGTGAGAATAATGTTGACAACATGCCGATGTTATAGATGTCGCAGAGCAGTGCTTACACAGACCCAAGGACTTTTCAGCTTCTTGCACCGCCCTGCCAGCAAGGGGGCTAGGGGGACACAAGGAGCAGGGAGGGGGCTGAAACAGGACAGCTGACCCAGACTGGCCAAAGGAACAATAGAACTGGGAGGGTTGGCTGGGTGCAGGGACTTCCACTGCTGAGAGATGGGCATCAGTCAGTGGGTGGTGAGCAATTGCATTGTGCTTCGCTTGTTTTGTAAACTTTTTTTTTTCCTACTTTCCTTTTTCATCCTATTAAACAGTCTTTATCTCAACCCAAAGGTTTTACCTTTTTTCCCATTCTCTCCCCCATCCAAATGGGTGGGAGTAAGAAAATGGCTGTGTGGTGCTTAGCTGTCTGACATCAGGTTTTAAAAACTGCCACAAAAGGCTTCTGGCAAGGACAATGAAAGAAGTAAAGAGAGGATGGGTGGCAGTGTTTGTGCTATTCTCTGTGTGCTGGGAAACCTTTATCCAGAACAAAATTATTCTAATGTTGCAATATCTTTTGATAGCTGTTTTCCCTCTGCTGAAAATAAAATGTCTTGGTCACATCCATTGTTGAGGACCTTATGAACTGTTTTATTCTCAAAGACCACAGTGTAATTGGTGATTCAGAGACACAACTCAAAAGAAAGAAAGAAAGAAAGAAAGAAAGAAAGAAAGAAAGAAAGAAAGAAAGAAAGAAAGAAAGAAAGAAAGAAAAAGAAAGAAAGAAAGAAAAAGAAAGAAAGAAAGAAAGAAAGAAAGAAAGAAAGAAAGAAAGAAAGAAAGAAAGAAAGAAAGAAAGAAAGAAAGAAAGAAAGAAAGAAAGAAAGAAAGAAAGAAAGAAAGAAAGAAAGAAAGAAAGAAAGAAAGAAAGAAAGAAAGAAAGAAAGAAAGAAAGAAAGAAAGAAAGAGGGAGGGAGAGAGGGAGGAAGGGAGGGAGGAAGGAAGGAAGGACATAACTTTCCTATGGCTGGATTTACCAGATAAAAAAAAAAAAAAAAGACATATAGAAATCTCATATCTACCAGAAACCACACAAATGCCTGGGCACTTTCCATGTACCAGGTAAAACATTTCCTTTCACTGACAAGCATTACTTACATTACATACATTCTCTAGTACAGCTTGTGCAACATGCTGCTTGGTAGTTCAACAGCAGAGTTCACAAAGATTATGGTCTCCCATTGTCTCTCAGAGAAGCTTGAAAAATATTTAAAAGATCAGCAATAAACAAAGATACTCATAGCACGTCACTGTTAGTGGCCTTTGGGCAAAAGAGTCATATCTGTTATCACGTATTATCCATCACTATGATGGAGAGCAAAATCTGGAGAAAAAAAAAAAAAAAAAAAACCTGCATAGTCTTCATCATCTATTTCATATAAGTGACTGAAAAGAAATGACAGTTGTCTGTGAGAGTAAATGGACTAGTCAAATTTAAACTGGATTTTAAATTATATGAAAGTCACAGAATGATTTCAAGAACAACTATTTGAACATAAGTTGTTATAGTTAGGTTATGAATAGGTAGCGTGAAAATTTTGCTTTTATGCTACTAGTTTTAAATGTTTCATTTTAAAATTTGGATGCGATGTTTGCATGAAAAAGTCATTATCATAGAATCAGAATTGCTTGGGTTGGAAGGGATCTCAAATATCACCTAGTTCCAACCCCCTGCCATGAGCAGGGACACCACCCACTAGATCAGATTGCTCAGGGTCTCTTCTAACCTGTCCTTGAACACTTCCAGTGATGGGGCATCCACAACCTGTTCCACTGCCTCACCACCCTCTGAGCAAAGAATTTCCTCCTAACTTCTAATCTAAATCCCCTCTTTTACTTTAAAATCATCCCCCCTTGTCCTTGTCTGATGGAGCAAAGAGCTGCTCTCCATCTTTTTTATAAGTCCACTTTAAGTACTGAAAGGTCACAATGAGTTCTCCCTGGAGCCTTCTCTCATGTAGGCTGAACAGGCCCAGCTCCCTCAGCCCTCAGTAGGAAAGGTGTTCCAACCCCCTGATAAACTTTGTGGCCTTCCTCAACACCCATTCTAACACATCCACATCCTTCTTGTGGGGTCCCCAGACCTGGACATAGCCCTCCAAGTGGGGCCTCACAAGGGCAGAGCAGAGCAGAGAGGGACAATCACCTCCCTTGCCCTGCTGGCTACTCCTCTGCTGATGCAGCCCAGGATGCAGTTGGCCTTCTGGGCTGCAAGCATGCACTGCCAGCTCATGTCGAACTTTCATCCACCAGAACCCTTAAGTCCTTCTCTGCAGGGCTATTCTCAATAAGTTCTTCTCCCAGTCTATACTCGTGTCCAGGATTGCCCTGGCGCAGGTGCAGCACCTTGCAATTTGATTTGTTGAACCTCATTAGGTACATGTGGGCCCAGTTCTCAAGCTTGTCCAGGTCCATTCTTGCCTATTCACAGTGATTGGAAGCAATTATTTCGTCTTAGAGGAGCTTCTACTTTGTATCTAATTGAGATTAAGAACAGTTTATTTTTTTTTTCTGTTTTATTTTGTCCAAGATCGACAATAAACAAATGTTATCAGTAATTAACATTTTTTAACTAATAAGAAATCTAAGAAAGTTTTAAGTCAATGGAGAAATCACAGAATCATAGACTGGCTGAGTTTGGAAGGGCCTGTGCAGGCCATCTGGTCCAACCACCTGCTCAAGCAGGGCCACCTAGAGCTGGTCACCCAGGACCATGTCCAGGCAGCTTTTGAAGATCTCCAAGGAGGGAAACTACACAACCTCTTTGGGCAGCTTATTCCAGTGTTCCATCACTCACACGGTGAAGTGCTTCCTGATGGCAGAGCTACTGGGGAGCTGGGGTAAGTGGAAGGCAAGCTATCATTAAGAAAACAAATATTAATAATATTTAAAAAAGGTCATAATTTAAATTTCTTTAAAAATATATATTAGAAGAAAGAATCAAGACATTGTTCTGATGTCAGAACTTTTGTCTATTACAAAACTCGTTAATTTGATCTCCCCTTGGCTGTTAAGGATCAAAAAGTATTTTGTTTACCAAACAGAAAAACTCCTGAATTGAAGAACAATTGCACTCTTCCAGAAATAGTGTCTTACTATTTAGATATTAATGAATATACTTCTGTTTTCAATAATATTGCTCATTTAAAAAAAAAAAAAAAAAAAAAAAAGAAAAGATAAATACATACTCCCTTTTCTTTCACAGTACGCAGAGGAAAATCAGTCCCCATCTGAAACAGCAATTTTCAATTTCTACACCTCTCTAAAATTATTTGTGTCTGATTGTGCTTGAATAATTCCCCCAAAGTGTACTTTACAGTGTGTCAGGATGGCATTCGCTCTGTCACTTCTGTTTCACAAAATAATCAAGTATGCTTGGAACCAGGAAAATGTGTAGTAATGCTTTTGTAACCCAGTGATGAGGGCACTTCTGGTAAAAGAAATCACATTGAAAACCAATATTTGCATTTAATGTATTTGAAATAAAGTAGTAATTGGGGCAGGTATATGATATCTTGTGGATTTAGTCTCCTGTTTCTGCTCAGCCTCAAGCAGACAGTGTTTCTCTCTTTGTTTGTTTTGCTAAAGCAGGTTATAAGCTTGCTGTTCTTTCCTGCCTTAACAGATATACCCAGACAGCTCCAACAAATTCAGGCCTTCAGGATAGTGTTTGCAGTTCTGTCTCAGAAGCATTCTGTTCCAAATCCTTTGCTGCTGATTGATTTGGAATAGGACTGGGAACTTTGTTGGTGGTTTTTATTGTCTCCAGCTCTTTGCCCCATAAAATGACTTAACTGAAATAAATGTAGCTCTTGTACTCACAGTATTGCTGCAGAGGCAGGATTGGAGAGTTTTCTCAAAAAACACCTTTTAATCTAAGATGGGTGGATCTGTCTTGATAAATTTTGAACAAAACCTAGTGCTAAACTACACATACATATGTAATTGCAATGGCACAGTCCTGTTTACAGTCTGATGCTGTGAAAGTCATTGATTCCTTCTTTACACTCTGGAAAAGAAATGGCTTGACATAACCATCCCCAGAACATATCAGTTTTTCTAAAATTAGATGGGAATCTCAGTTTTTTTTCAGGATTATGGTTAAAAGAAGCACCTTTATCAACATTTGAATTACAGCAAGTAGTCAATATAAAAAGAGAGAAAGAATTTTGAAAATGAGAATCTGTCTAGAAGTATTTCCCTGGACAAAGACCTTTTCAACAACAATGATCTGTGACATTGAGTTTTGTTTTTCATTTTGTTCCACTTCCCAAATACACCCCCAGCCTGGGTGTAAATTCCATCTTACTTGTCTCAGTTGAATGCTACCAAATCACAGATGTGCTATGAAGTTTGGGTGGTTTAAAGCATTTATTTTTCTGAACATCTAAATCTAAGCTTAGGAAGCACTTGAACGATGAGAATAGATGAAGAATATGAGGAGTCCCCTAACAGCTCAGCAATGGTCCATCTAGTCCAGTGCTCTTTCTCCCAACACCAACAATGGAGGATGCACTTTCACAAGTGATGCACTTTCTGCTCTCTGTTCCCCTTAGAGGCTGAGCTGCAGCCCATCAGTGGTCAGCTAGGGGAGGACAAGCTCTGTCCCACTGCCTGCCTGTGCTCATTGTGGGGCATGCTGGCCACAACAGCTCAGGAACTGGAGATCCCCACTGCTCCATCTGGTGCTGAGGAAAAGAATCAAACATTGACCATCAGCTGCTGCAACCACTGCCTCTGCTGACAGCACAAACTTTACCCCTCCCCTCCAGATTCACATTCTTGGCCTTGAGAAGCACCCTGGCACCATCCCACACAGCAGGATCCAAATTCATTACAATTGCATTTTCACCGTTTGCAATAAGGCCTTCTCTTTTCCAAGAATGATTTCTTCTGCTATACCAAGAGTTCTCAGTTAATCCCATCTTGAAAAAGAAAGGGCAGAGAAAAGTCCCTTCAGTTGGCTTCCATCCTATTCCTCTCTTTCTTCACCTTTTTCCTTTGCTTCTCCTGAGAGTGTAGGCGTTTTCTTGTTTCTCATTTAAGGCAAGTTTTTGCCTTCCTCAATCAAGTTGTCTTGCACTAACCTGAGACACAGACATATAGACATTGCTGAGGGATCCTTTCTCTTTACATGTTGCCAATGGCTTTGTGTCCAGAACCTCTAACCTGTTATCTCAGGGAGAGGGACAAAAAAATAAGAGTTTAAATCCTGGGCCTAGCACATTCCCAATAAGGTGGAGGAAAAAAATCTTGAATCACCTGAGAAGGTAACTGTGGGCCTGTAGATATGGCTCAATGAAGGCCCAGGAGATAGAGCTGGTTACAGAGGCATGGCATGCTGCAGGAAACAATTCTTCTGCTGTTCTTTTATTTGTTGATGTCTTGTCTGGAAAAGCCTCACTGGCATTTTTGTCACCACTGTGTCACTAACACCTCCACTCACCTCTGAGGCATTGATCCACTGGCCAGCAGGAATCTCTCTTCTCAGGTGGGGAGGGACTTGGCCTCTTGACAGTGACTGTGGCTCTGTAAAACACACAGAAGCAAGAGATCTCTTTCAGTGCACCTCAATCTGTGCACTGTTTCATCTTTGCCTAGAACATCAAACTCATCACAGAACCTGAGTGTGATGCCAGCATGGGGCCCCAACATCCCTACTTATTGTCCTCCAACACCCGTAGTGTTTCAGCAACATATAGGTACTGAGGTTCCCGTGCTCCTGACCTATAAATGGCCAAGCTTAGCTGCAATACGTGGTCAGAACCCACTTCCACCTCATGAAGATTAGCTATCCTGTTACCTACAGACCTACACCCTTACATGCTGAAGGTTACCCAAGCCATCTATGCCACAAGACCCACAGAGATGTATCTATTATTAATTTGGTAGTAATCATTTTGTAAACTTTGTAGGTGCTCGGCTTAAAGTGTTCACAGCTGTAGCACATTCAATCTGCAAGAATCAGCCTAATATCTTTTAACAGTGATGACATCTGGAGGGCCTGCAATTCTACTCCTTGCTAAAAACATTTAAAAATATAAGAAGAGCAACGACTGGTGAAGTAGTTCACCCTGCCAAGATGAATAGATCATTACTGGCTGGGGAAGGTGATGCAGACATCTGTGCTGATCTCTCTTAGCCACTGAACAAACTAGAAGTCCCATTTGCAGAGAGTAAGGTACTATAGGTATCTAGAAGCCACCAAGTCTAGATCCATACATTATATTGCCAGCAAATTCCAGACTGGCTTTGGTTGTATGATGGTACGTGAAATCTGTATTTTGCTTAAGGGAAGGAAAGTGGAGACCAATTTCTGTCAGACTTGATGTTCTTTTAATGATTTCCTGATTTATCCTTCATAGCTGCAGTAAAGAAGACGGTGACAGAATGTAATTTCAAGTGACATTGTCAGATGGAATTGGCAGCACTACAGTCCTGCTAGAACTGAAGGTTCCTTTCTGTGGGAAGCAGCAGCTCAGAACTGCTGTGAGTTACATGGCACTGGTATGACCACGGCTGGGAGGTACTTTGAACTAATACCAACACAGTGATACAAATCCTGCTTTTTCAGAGGTGTTATAAGTGAGCAGGGAGAGACACATGACTGGTTGAGAGGATAAGTATAGCAGGTAGTCCTGACCCCAGAGCTAGAAGTGGTGAAAGGCATAGAAGTTTGACTTTCCTGCTGACAGAAATGCTTGGGGTATGTTTTGTCTCTGTTATATGTTTGTTTTTGTTCTAAATCAAACATAACACACAAACACACACACAAACACACACTACCCTGCAGTGAATCAAGCACAGTATTACTAGACAGTGGAGGGAAGGGATTGTCCCACTCTGCTCTAAGCTGGTGAGGCCTCAGCTCGAGCACTGTGTGCAGTTTTGGGTGATGCACTTTAAGGAGAACATAAAACTATCAGAGAGTGTCCAAAGGAAGGCAATGAAAATAGTGAGGGGTCTAGGAGCAAGACGTATGAGGAGCAGCTCAGGTCCCTTGGTTTGTCGAGCTCAGAGCAGAGGAGACTGAGGGGAGGCCTCCTGGTAACCTGTGGCTTCCTCATGAGGGGAGCAGAGGGGCAGACACTGAGCTCTGCCTCCCAGGGGCAACGACAGGACCTGAGGGAACGTCATGGATCTGGGACAGGGGAGGATCAGGCTGGGTGTTGGGAAAAGGTTCTTCACCCAGAGGGTGGTCGGGAACTTGAACAGGCTCTGCAGAGCAGTGGTCACAGCAGCGAGCCTGATGGAGTTCAAGAAGTGTTCTCAGACACATGTTTTTTTGGGTGTGGTCCTTTGAAGACCCAGGGGTTGGATTCAATGATCCTTGTGGGTCCCTTCCAAATCAGGATATTCTATGATCCTGTGATTCTTATGACTGGAACAAAACAACAAACGGGGCTCACAGTGACACCAGTCTGTGAAACACATTCAGGTGTCAATACTGAATCATGAGCATCAATATCTGCAACATCTCACACTACCCATACCTGCGTAGTAAGTAGCTTCTTGGAAGCAACCCGTCTCCTAGAGATCCAGTGCATCCAGCATTTCTGGCTAAGTCAGACTATACATCCAGCATCTGTTTTGTTAGATAATAGATCCCAAAGTGAAATGCATAATGATGTATTGTGCCTTGCTTCATTTCAATCATGTATTTTTAATTTGAGCAAAACCAGAGAAAGGCATCATAATTCCACTGATCATAGGAATACTGATCTAGGGTTCCACTGATCCCCCAGGAACACCAGAGGCCAAAGGAATGAAGGAAGTAGTGAAGGTCATGTTTGTGATATAGCTAGTACATCTAGAGCACAGAATAGTTTTAGATGATACAGAACATTTATTGTAATTTTTTTTTCCCAAACAAATCTGAACTCGTACAAGGATATGGGTCACACAGAAAATTTTTAGTATTTAGTTATTACAGTTCTGAATTAGTGTTGGAGTCCTTTACTATCTCATGATACCACAGTCTAAAGGTCAGGTGAAATTATATTTCCCCACATCCCAATAGTGCAACTTGAATACTTTGTATAGAACTATTCAAAGATCAGTAAGAATATTTAATTCTGATTTTATTTTGGTATGTCTGAGCATGCTAATTCTTCTGTTATAGGTTGTTAGTAATTTATTTTTCTTCTATGTAAATTGCTCATATCCTGCTGTGCAAGAACAGGGCCTTTATAAATTATACCAGCATGGACAGATATGATCCACTTATTAAGAATTAATTTATGTCATCCTACATATCACCTTGTTTTTTTATAGCAACACGTTTTAGTTGGAAAAATCAACACAGTGTTTAAAACAAAGATGTTAGGATCATTACATTTTATTATTATTATATTTCCAGATAAGTGTAATTAAGTATATGATTCCACCAGCTCATGAAAGGAAGGAATGGTTTAAAATTGATTAATAAATAAAGATTTAATTAGAATTACAGAGGACAACTAAACCAATGAATTTTGTCAGTTAGAATATGGCTTTTTCATAAGCAGATCTTTGAAGAAGGTACTCGTTAGCATATTTCTATATTTTGCCCTGGAGCACTTCAGCCAGACTTATTCAAGTTTCATTAATATTTTAAAATTTGTGGCCAAATTGTAACTTTAATTATAGGGTTGGATTATTTGAAAATTAAAATACTGCCTTTAGCTGTACTAAAAGAACACTCAGAGGAGACCTTGTGAGAATCTTATTTCTCCTTAAATCCCACAAGATGGAATCAATTTCTATTTTAATTAATAGCTTATTTGCCAGTCATTTAGAATTCAGTGCATAGCCTTCAATGTTAGCACCTCTAAATACTTATTCCTCACACTGGGTAAATTATTTTCCAGTATCAGGAAAAGGTCTGTGACACAGTGTCTGGTTTTGAGGCAATGACAGCCTTGGGAACCGTTCCATGTAGCACATTTGGTTGTATCAAGGGGAGAAGGATATGATCATAAGTGTAAGAATGGCAGTTCTGCCTGCTGCAGGAAGAAGCGTTCTTCCCTCATTTCTTCTTTAAACTTAAAGCCAAGCACCAAATTCTCTTCTCCACTTCCTTCTGTCTCAGAAGCTTCCCTGCTTCCTCCACACTTCTGTGGTGTCCTTCCAACAGCAGCCAGACAGACCCCCTACTCTCACTTCCTCACATCAAGACCTAGCCCATTATTTTCTGCCTCTTCAACTTTACTATTGCATATTACCTGCCTGATATTGAAAACTCCAAGTCTTCTCTTCCTCAGGAGCTGTCTCTCCAAATTTCCCTAACTTCCTACCTCAACTCTCAGAATAACTGGGCATATTTTTCTATGTAGATACACAGTTCATTTCCACCTTCTTGCTTGTTTAGTGTGGGTTATGCAATAAAAAATCTTATATTTGGCAGCAGTATGGGTATACAGGTGGCTGGAAAATATAAAGGGATGTTAATTAGAGAACTCCCTTTTTCCTAGGAATCTCCCATTTCATGAGTACTCTGTACTCCAATTTTCTGCACCCAGTAATTCCACCTCTGCATTCATAGTTATTGTGGATGACTGCAAGCTCACACAACCCCAGCTACTGAGGAAGGTACGAGAGGATTTAAGTTGCTACTCTGAAGGCACAGAACCTTTAACAGAGTACAGGTTATATGCATCGAGACACTGACCTGTCCTCTGAATATATATGTTATAAAACAAAATTAATTGCTTACAGAATGTGGGGCCCCAGAAAAGGAAGTTCAAGCAAGCCATATAGTAAATGTCTTGCAAAGAAGCTTTCAGATTTGCAAAGTCTATTGGCACTTTCCTAAACGGTGTGGCCAACGTCAGCCAGGTGGGTGCCATTGAAAACACCACCAGGGTAAACACTGAAAGGTCAGCTTCCCTTTTGTGCCAGTTGTGTGTGCCTGTTCTCCAGCCTTCTCACTCTAAACAGACTGATATCTGTATATGTGCAGATATTAAAACATACATCCTTACACTGCTGCCAGTGTCTGTTTTTCTTAAAGAAGCAATATTTATATATGCAAACAAGACAGTTACAGAGGGTATGGACTGTAATATTTTCACACCACAGTCCCTCCTTGCCTAAAAAAAAAAAAAAGAGAGAGAGAGAGAAAGAGAAAAAAAAAAAAAGAGAGAGAGAGAGAAAAGACAAAAGAAAAGGAAGAAAAGGAGCAGATCTCTGTTGATATTGATGATAAGAGCTTTGAGGTCTTGGCATCTTTGCAGCAGTATGGTACCTGACCAATCTGAGGATAAGCTTTATGAGATATATAGCCTTTTCTGACTGGTCCTACTGAGGCAGTTTAGTGCAAGTGAAAGCAACAGCATTTACTCAAGATTTGTTTCCTTTGGAAAAGAAATATGATGTGGCTTCATTTTAATCAGTTTGTACCATGCAAGAAATACACTGACTACAGAGGAGCTGTGAAATGTACCTAATGCAGCGGAGCTCCTGGAATTACAGTCTATATCTTGTGGGGGACAGGGATCTAAAAGGATTCTTCAGCTTTCTGGCATTTATGATGCAAAGGACCCCATGGATTGTACAGCATGATTGCAAGTTGAGACATATATTTAGTAGGATCGTTGAGAGAAACAATTGTGTCAGCCCCTAAGTGCTAAAAAGGAAAGATACCACTGTCTGCTTCTATTATTACTAATGAACTGGAACTTTAACTTCCCCACATGCTAACGCATGGTTAAGAAGGGGAGATATCAAGTCCTTCTGATTTCCCCTGTGCAAATCATATTGGTTTAATAATGAAAGAAAAAAAAAAAAAAAAAAGGAGCCAGTCCTCAAATATTACAAATTTTATGTCCTTCGAAGTTAGTAAACCAGAATACTGCTATGTTTGTTGTCATAGGTAATTGTTTTGACTGGGATAGAGGTTTTTTTTTTTGGTTTGTTTGTTGTTGTTGTTTTTTGTTTGCTTTTTTTGTAGAGGCTTGTAGCATGCCATATCTTGGATTTTTGATTAAAATAGTGGTGATAACACACTGGTGATAACACACCAATGTTTTCAGTTGTTGCAGAGCAGTGCTTATACAAAGAGTTAAGGACTCTTTTCTCCTAAATATTTAATATCACATGAATTTACAACTGAATTACTACATATAAATGATAATATATCACATACTCAAAATAATATTATCATAATAAAATGCCACACAGCATTAATGTGGTGACCCACCTGACACTGGGCAAATTTTAATTCTGCTTCCTCTCAGCCAGGTTTTCCCTTCACAATTACTTCTTGACATCAGGACCACCCATTAAATGACATATGATAAGGTTTTGAAAAATGACCTGTCAGCAAGGCTCACATCTATACTTAACTAATCATGATAAAAATAACTGAAATTTCTAAGGTTCCCAAAACATACATTAGAAAAAAAATCTCTGAGAGATCTATTTAATGCATTATTTCCAGATGTGTAATAAAAAACCTCATTTATTTTAAAAAGGCTAGGAAAGCAGTTTCTTCTAATATTTCGAACAGTTTAAGAGACAATGGTACATAAGAGAAAGAGCGTTAAGTGCAGGAAAGATGGTAATTACATTGGTAATATCTAGAATGATTGCTGTAAGGAAACTAAAGGTAAAAGTCCGTCTAATTTTTAGGATTTTTTAATAAGGATCTTAAAATATAAAATATATATTTCCATATGTAGAAGAATGATCTAGAAAATATAAGTGATTTTTTCTTTTATATTTCACAATTCCCATACCCAACTGCTTATCCAACTTCCATACAGGACTGCTGCTCTCAATACAGTACTTTTATCAGTTCTGAGAGATCCATGTCAAATCACAGCCTTTCCTTCCATATGAGATGCTATTCCCAAATCTGTTTGTTAAGCCTGTATTCTTTCTTGCACTACAGATATTCTTCAAATAAATCAGCTTTTGGACCTATGGTGATTCAACACATGCCTAATCCAATGCTGCATTTGGTAACACAAACCAAGGCGAGCTGCACATCTCCCTACTGAATGGAAGGTATCCGTTTGTCAAGGGGAATCATCAAGAATACCAGCTGGTGGTTTAGGTCTGGTGAACAGTTCTTTGTGATAGAGCATAAAAAGTGCTTAAACCAGATTGATATATTTTCAAATAGTTCCAGAAGGCATGTGTAAATAACCTATGAACTGTTGCATACCATCTACTGAATACAGGGAATCCGCTAAATTTAAATGGAATGTATGCAGGTTTATTTGTGTGGTATTCAATATTATACCCTATATTTTTACACTTTCAAACATCTTTTACTAAATCCATTTTTTTTTCCAGTTAGCCATTTAAAAATATTTTCCACAATTTACTCACCACAGCATTGTTTCAGTCGTTTGTCACGTGCCAGATTTAATTTTCTCAATCTCTCAATTCACAGTTTTCCTTTTTTTTTTTTTGGTTCCAGAAATTTCTTTATTGTTGTCTTTCTTATGCTCATTGTTCTTTTCCTTTTATTCTTGGATCAAGACAAGGATTCACGGATTTGTTTGACTGTCTCTCTTTCTTCGGCTCTTCACCTATTGTTTCATTTTCCTTTACTTTATCATCATCTCCTGCCCCACCAGCCTGACATGGCAGTTCAAGCTACTACCATTGCACTAGTATCAGGAAAGCATGTCTCCTCAGGCTATAAATGTCAAATATAGCAGAGGTAAAAACAGCCAGGTCCTGTTACACAGATGGTATGGGCCTGTATTTTCTGTATTTGATGTCTACTTTTATCACTGCCTTTCAATATGCAATAAAGTGCAATATCAATTAAAATCACTACAACAAAATAGTTAATAAAACAGAAGTAGAAATTGCATAACGTCCAGGGATTCTGACAGGTAACGTCTCTCAAGTGGGATCACTTTCTGATGTCATGCCAATTGACTTCTTAATTTAGGCACACCTTTTTGGTATCTCATTTGGCTGCAGAGTGAAATCTGGTTTTGATGCTCTTGATTTTCATTTTGCTTATTTCCAGTTATTAGACTGACTAGACATACTACACAATCTCAGTGAAGAACAACAGCAAGCACCATTTCAAATTTCTGTAAGGAATGGAAAAAAATAGTCTGTGTCAATTTTTTTTTTAGATGTTTTCTGTTCATTCTCTTAAAGCATCCTCAGCAATCTTCTATGGATAGTAACAAACTAGTATGTTTGATATGATTGCTCTAAGTTCCAGGTGCATCATTTATTTGTAACTTTTTCAAAAATAATTTGTTTTTGACTGAAGCAAATCTACATATTTGTTACTAATCTTTGAAAACAAGATGAGTGGAAAGGAAATCCATTGAAAAACCTTTAAATCCACTAAATGAAGTTTTGATATGGCACATGTAAATTGATGAGCTGATGGGAAAGAGATAATGAGAATAACCAATAGTTAATTAAATTATATTACTCTTAATTTACTAATCCAACATCTCCTTTTAAGGAAACTGATTTCAGTGTGACACCTTTATTTTTCCCCTATTTAAAAATGGTAAAAATACATAATCAATGAGATAATTCTTCTTACTTATAAGACTATCATATATGTATGCAGATACATTTTCAAAGATATACTTACTTTTTAAGAATTGATTGTAATTATCAGGAAACTAATAACAGTATCTGGATGTATAATTTGCCATTTCTTTAAGCAGTCTAACAGAACTCTGATTTCACATCATTATCTTTTAAAATATAAAAGAACGTTGTCCTCAAGGTCATGGCTATGCTACAGTTGGTAATTCTTTATGGTACAAAATAAGCTAAACACTCTTGTGTCTGTCACTGTTCCTTCCTGAAGTGCTGAATAGGACACCTCATTTGCACTTATTAGTTAGTGTTACTTCTCTGTCTTTTTATTCCATACTTCTGTCTTCTTTTGTATGACTTTTTAATTAAATCTTGTCTGTTAAATTCTGTTCTTTCATTACTTATTAATATTTCCATTGAAGAAGTGTGGTTTTCACTCTCCACATGAAAACAGAGTCAATTTATTTCAATAACATCATTTAGACCTAGTTATCAGCAATAAAAGAAATAATCCATCTGTTAGTTATGCAAATTGAAATGACAGTCTCAGAACACACATTCCTAATATAATGTCAAGTGGTCACATCTGGAATTTGGCTTTTGCTTCATGAGAAAATTGTTGAGTATCAGATGTTACAGCATCTGATAGAGGATATTCACAACTTCTGACTGTGAACAATTAAAACAGGTAGCTAAGTGAGAATGATCTCCCTTTTTAATCAATGATGACAAATATGCCCATTATGAAGATGACTTTGAACATCAAAGTTAACTTCCTTATCATGGTCAGACCTCTGAAGAAGCCTTTACTGACTATACAGGAGTTCAGACTCCTAATTCATGTGCCTGGAGCTAGGCAGTGTGAATAACCTCTTCTTTATGTTTCTACAAATAACCAGATCTCATTAAAGTATGTATTCACAAAGGCGCTTTAACTGTAGCTCATTTTAGCCACATTCCCATGGAGTAGTTTCCTGGTGACACATCTGAATTTCTGTTACATGCTCTACTCTGTACACATTTGATCCCGACTGCTATATTTCTTGTAAATTGGGCTTCATTGAGTAATGGTTTTAAGAGAACGCCAACTTTTTTTTTTTTAACTTTGTCAGATATTTGTCTCAATTTCTCATCTTCTGTACATTGCCATTGGACTAAATTCTAGTACTTCTGGTGCTACCATCATAATAGTATAGTAACTTCTACAATTTCCTTCAGAATATATATTGCAAATAAAATATGAAATCACCTCATTCTGCATACTGTCTTTGTTTCATCTAATAACATCTTATATGCAGGTAGCAATTCAAGCAACATAATTTCTTCTAGAAATGACAAAGACCTAGGTTGCTTCTGGTTCTTCATAGAGCTATAGAAAAGGAGAGTACTGGTGAAGGATTGTTATATTTTTCTTGTCTGGGATCATATGGCATAGCTCAAGGTTATAGTAAATCTGAACAGCCTGACATCTCTCACATAGCTACTGATGATCTACAATTCTGACTACTGCCAGGTTCATCCTGGCTTGCTGGCACACTAATCTGAAAGGTAAAAGTGCACACAGGATAATTTGCAAGTAAAAATCTTTTGCTTTCAGAAACACTGCAACAGAACCCCAAAGGTCTGAGTGTGGAAAGGGTGTACACAGTTTTGCCACCCAGAGTTTGAACTCAAGTATCATCAGCAGCTTTACAATTCTAATCTAAACTAAAACCATCTGTAGAGACAAGTACAAAAGTCGCTCATGCCAGTAAAAAGTTGCTAAGTATTGTTGAAGTATGAAAGTGGATGCATAGACAGGAGGAAACGATTTGCAAAGCAACATGTTTCAGTGCTTACATGAAGGGAAAGGTGAACTTTTTCAGAGAGGTTATTGGAGCAGCAAACTATCCTTTCCATATGACTCAATGCTCTGTTTCAAGCCGCTCCTCTTCCTTAGCTTACTGTCTCTTGTCTAATTATAGGTTAATATGTTAAGAAGCAGTCACACAGAATTGCCTTCTGTATATTGGATTTTACATGCTAGCCTTTGGCTGCTATCCTTACCACAACATCAGGCTGCTTGTATAAGTGGTAAAAGAGACACACTGGGCAGTGAAGACAAACAGTAATCACTGCTGCAGCCACAGCCCCACAGTGGCGCAACCACAGAACTAGTATTCATAAAATAAGGAACTACATACAAGAAGCTGCCTCCGCTGGAAAAAAAAAAAAATAAAAAAATAGACTTTTTGGATGCTAAAGGTGTTCAACATAAGCATAAACAAGTTTTCACCATGGATGGTGGTGATATCTCTCTCAATGGCTAAGGTACTGTGAAAATGCTGTGTTACAAGACAACTATTTGAATTTACTGGGTTTAGCTCAGAAATAATGTTGAAAAGCAAATATTGAGAAGACAAGTTTCATTTAATTACAGTATCTGAGGGGAGAAAAAAAAAGAAAAAAAAAGAAAAAAAAAAAGTTTCCCAGAGAAGTAACTGCATTCAGAAGTAACTTCACTATTGAATGCTCTCATTTTCCCAGAGGGCCTCTGTAAAAGACTGTTCATGCTGGGTCATATATCAGTACAAACATGTGAACAGAGGGTCCCCCAAGGCCTTTGGTAGTGTACAGCATTACACAAGATCTAGCACCAGTCTCTTGCACTGGGGCACTACATCTCAGGTGGAATTAGCAGCAGATGACAGAGCTGGCCAGGCAACCACACCAGGATGCGGTATTGTGGAGCACGAGAGAGGAACTGGTGACTCCTTACTGTTATGGTGTTGGATGTGATATGGACATTGCAGAAGAAAAGCACAAGGAGAAAATTGGATAAGCATGTCTCACAGACAATTTTGCAGTTAAGAGCTTTCTCCTCAGTTTCTTTGTGTCTGATGTAGCATTTGTGAATGTTGTGAACATGGTGTCACATTTTTAAGCACAGACTTAGATTTCCAATGCATGTTTTGTTGTTGTTGTTGTTTTTGTCATTGTTATTGTTATTTTTTCTTATACCTGAAAAATGCCATACAGTCATTAGGAATACCAGTAAGCAAACAACAGATTTCTTCCTATCTCATTTCTGTTTCTGTAGTACGTATCACATCCACATGGAGTACTTTTGAGCAAGGGAAAAGAAGAAAGTGCCTTTGAGAAAAAGCCCAACATTTTGGTAAAATTTTGGTATAGTAGGAAATACTGAGGGCACTGAAGTAATTGTACATATACAAATATTAGCTTTTGCTTGTTCGTTCACATCAACATCTGTCACTGATCCACAGTTTTAATCTTTCATAGTTTTTAAGGGAAAATACATTTCACCATAATAAATCTTTCAGTGATGAAAAAACAGTTCAAATAGATGAAGAAAATAATTTTTAAGAGACCATAATAGTTGCCAGTCAACATCACACAGATTATATTCCTATTTATTAGGTTCTTAATAGAACTGCAAGTACAAATACAAAATTACTTCAGATTTGTAAATATTTTTAACTTGCCTTTAGCTGAGCTATCAAGCTGGAATATCTTAAACAAATTTCCTCATTTGCTGATGTGGCTAGGTTTTTTAAGCTTAGTGTAAACTAGCTATTTTTAAATATTATCTTTTATTCATAAAGACATACCTCTTTCTGATATTATTCAGCCTTTATCTCACATTTTAAACCATTGAATCAGCCTGAATTTGAATATATATAAATAGATTCTTTGTATGTATACAAAGTCAGGTGAAAATGGCAGCCTCCACTCAACAAACAAACAAACAAAATAACAGCACAATAATGAACAAACAAATGACAAACAAACCAAGCAAACAAACAAACAAAAAAATAAATAAAACCACCACCACCAAAAAATCACCACCACCGCTACCAAAAAACAGTTCAGTGATCTTTATAGATAGCATCAGTTACATTATCCAGGCAATCAGCCAGATATTTTGCTAATTTTCCCCCTAAAAACAAACAAAAAAGAAAACAAAACCAAACAGATCTGAAACATACATTTAGAGTAACACATATATAGCATGCAGACTTCATAATATTATGCATCCCTCAGTTGTAAACCTGAGTGATTAAGTGAATGCACGTAATTCCTTTTTCCTTTGAGCTCTGACTGAAGCACCTGACACATGGTAAAAATTTGAAATCTGCAACCCTGAACAGAAAGCCTTGTACAGCCTCAGAACAGATGAGATACTACGTTTTGTAAGTACCAACCATCATTTCTACCTAATGCTGGAACTTCTGCCTGACCCAAATATTACTCAATGTGCAACAGCTCAGGCATCAACTAAGATGCAAAGCTTTTCCCTTCTGCTTTTCATGCTTTCCCAGTCTTTCAAGATTGCAAGCATACACTTCTCTGCTGCAAATAAACTCAATGACACCTGTGACCAGTCAGCAGCTCTCTTACAACACTGTAAGAAGGGGGGGAGGGGAGGGGGGGGGTGAGAAAGAGGTTGACAAAGGTCATATTTAAACTGTGAAACTCACCATCAAATGGCAGTTCAGATGAATAGATGACAAGAAAACAAAACATCGAGAGTTGTCAAACATAAAATTCTCTTCCCATTCCTGAAGACTGTATGCCAGATTGCCCAAAGCTAGAAGATTGTACCAGAAGTATATATGGCTACTTTGTTCGTAACTTCTAGAGCTCCCATACTGTCATTTTACAGAGATGTTGTAATGAGAAAGATATGTATATCTATTCTTTATGTTCTGTACCTTACGCAGCAAAGTTTAGATACACAAAAGAAAAAAAAAGAAGAAAGTAATTGTATCATAAAAATATATTGTAATGCTAATTTCTGGAAAACACTCCAGGGATCATACAACAAGGCAATGAGGCATATGGTACTCATTATTTGAGATCAAAACCCACTCCCTGAAAAGCTAAAAGCTAATCATGTACATTATTTACTGTTAGCTCTTGATGGCGATTTGGCATTTGACCAGTAAGTAATTCACACATCAGGAGGCAAGTTTGCTTCCTGATTATGTGGATAACAAACATTTTAAGCAGATGCTCAACATGAATACAAACCAATAATGGACTTCCACCGTGAACTTTTGAAATGTATGGGTAATTTGACAAACACTGTATGGCAGCCCAAATACTTAATAGCAATAACTGATTTGGTCTCATAGTGGAATAACTGTTCTGGATTTTATTATAAAGAGTGCACTTTCATTGTCAGGGTCCTCATGAGTCCATTTCTGCTCTAGAAGAAGCAGAAAGCATGGCAAAAACCATAGCCATAAACTTAGCCCTGAGCTATACTCAGTTTTCACTGAGAAAAGCTACTAGTTTTCTAGATAATGTTTCCAAATTGTCTTTCAAAGAGTAACCTTTAGTCTTAGAAAAAGCTCTTAAAGAAATCATGGCTGAATTAAGATAGTCAATGTATCTCAGCACCAGTATTTTATGGCTCCTCTTGTGTTTTGAAAGATTGTTCCTGAGGTATGGCTCATGACTTCATAGAAGAGCATTCAAGCTACATAATCCATGAACTCTGTATTGTTTTTGTCTGTACTAAATCTCACAATTTATCACTTTTTTTTTTTTTTCTCATAACTGGACTTGACTACAGAATTTCTAAAATTCAATTTATATTTATATAAGAACATCTAAACATTTTTAAAAGAATGTTACATGTAAAAATAATAATGAGGAGAATGTGTTAACAGTCACAGTTGTGTAATTATTTCTCCTGGACCACACCACAGCCCAATCTAACCACTTGCCATGGAGCAATACTGCAAACCATGGTCCTGGCCTCCAGGTAACCACTTACCTGCACACAAAATGTGCAACTCACTGGCATGAGGTGTTATGGAGTATAGCTGTGCTTTAAGGAGGATTCAGCATCTTTATACCTGTTAAGAATGTCTGCAATTCAGCTCAATAAAATACATACCGTATGTATTAAAGCAAGATGTATACTGTCATGCTTCAAGATAATATCTATCACTACTTTTCTGCACTGGAAACAGCTACCCAGTATTTTGGTATTTTCTCCACTCAAAGAAAATGCATTGGGAAAAGAAAAAAAGAATAAAGACCACTGTTTTGATCTGCTGGGTCAGTTCATAAATTACATGATTGGTGTTTTATCAGATGAAAGAACACTGGTGTTTTGACTGCTGTAGGTATATCTTTGTGATTAAGGTAAAAGAGGAAATACACAGTGTTGGAAAGACAGATAATGTAAGGATTCTGATAAAACAAAGCATATATTGTGTGGGATTAAATGCCTAAGACCACCTGGAAAACAGTAGTCGGCAAGGAAATAAAGATAATGTTGCTTTCTTTAACACAGTCAAATCAATTAATGAGGAATTCCACTCCTAATACCTTCTCTGAGTAAGCCAGAAAAGAAAGTGGGATTGGTGCTGGAGTCAGTCATTCAAGTAAATTTAAAATACTGATTTTAAAAAGTGTGTGATAACTATCAATAAAGAACAACTGAAGTTCTAAAAAAAGAACTTTTTTTTTAAACAATTTAAACAATTTTGATTGCAATTAAAAATAATGATAAATATATCAAGAAAAGTAAAGTTATTTAGCAAGGGAGAAAAAAAAGATAAAATAGAAAAAGATATTATTATACAGACACTGTGGAGATTATATAAAGAAAAAAAAATGAAAAAATATGAATGGAAATATTAGAATACCTATAATGAATGCAACTGAGAAAATTCTGAGTTTTCTAAATAATATGTAGGAATGCAACAGGAATAAAAATTATTTTTAGGAACAATTTAGGGACAAGGAAAGGTCATGGAAAGGTGAATAGGAAGGAGGTGTTCTCAGAAAATGAAATTTTATCTACCTGAGTACTTGCAGAGTGGACCTTCAGTACTGAGTATGAAGTTATTGATAAAAAAGATCTTTAAGAGTGATGAGATGCATTTGGAAGAAGCTGGTACAAATTCACACACAGATTTCATGTACAGCTGGAGGAAAATCAAACAGATGAGGATGTAACAATAGAAAAAGAAATACTGAGGAATAAAAGAGAAAACATGGTGAAAATATGTTGTAATACTGATGAGAAAAGGAGTAACTCATTTATTGAGAGGATAGTATATTGCCCACACTAACAAATGAGGTCAGGAACAGAAAAAAAATAACATATACATATGTTATATGTTATATGTTATGTGTTATGTGTTATATGTTATATGTTATATAACAGGTTATATGCTATATATATATGTTATATGTTATAATGTTATATATATATAACATTAAGCCCTAACATTCTAAAAACTATACATCAGATGAAAATGAACACAACAGCAATAACAGAAATCTGTGTTGTTTACTGTTTTTAATGCCTTTCCCTGTATGATGAGAACTTGTGATTTGTAATTCAGTAGCCTGCTTTTCACTTGCAGCTCTGCAACATTTCACACAGGGTATCTCAGCCAGTGTTTTCCATCACTTCTCTAGCAGTACTTTTCCCTTGTTCTTGGTCTGTTGTTCTTACACTCTTTTATCTGCAAATCCCACAATTGTTGTTACGACATGGTATCATGTGAAGTCACTCTGCAAATGTGTCTCAACATCCCTTGTTCACCACCCTTTCTCTCACGACTCTCAGGAAGGTCTCTGTATGTAGCAGCCGTGAATGTTGCCCATGGTTTGTGTCGAACTGGAACTCTGATGAACTGAGAAATGAAGGCAACTGGTAAGAAGCACTAGAAGTATTGTGTTTGCCTGTGTGGAAGATTTATGGAACTTCCAAATAAAAAATTGAAGAAGGGTCTTGAAGGAACATATTAAGATTAACCATACAGTGAAGAGATCAGTAAAGAGAGCTGTGCATACAAGGTCAAGGTCAAGATATAGAGTGGTAATAATTGAACAGGAAAGGAAAGGAAAGGAAAGGAAAGGAAAGGAAAGGAAAGGAAAGGAAAGGAAAGGAAAGGAAAGGAAAGGAAAGGAAAGGAAAGGAAAGGAAAGGAAAGGAAAGGAAAGGAAAGGAAAGGAAAGGAAAGGAAAGGAAAGGAAAGGAAAGGAAAGGAAAGGAAAGGAAAGGAAAGGAAAAAGGGAAGGGAAGGGAAGGGAAGGGAAGGGAAGGGAAGGGAAGGGAAGGGAAGGGAAGGGAAGGGAAGGGAAGGGAAGGGAAGGGAAGGGAAGGGAAGGGAAGGGAAGGGAAGGGAAGGGAAGGGAAGGGAAGGGAAGGGAAGGGAAGGGAAGGGAAGGGAAGGGAAGGGGAAGGGGAAGGGGAAGGGGAAGGGGAAGGGGAAGGGGAAGGGGAAGGGGAAGGGGAAGGGGAAGGGGAAGGGGAAGGGGAAGGGGAAGGGGAAGGGGAAGGGGAAGGGGAAGGGGAAGGGGAAGGGGAAGGGGAAGGGGAAGGGTTAAAACAAATAACAGATTTGCCAGATGCGTCTGTGTGGGAGATCACGAAAAAAAATACTATACCGTGCAGTGTTAGCTAGGTAGAGTTTAAATATAATCAAAATATAGTTCCAGACCAGATTAATATTTTACCTTCCTTCCTGATAAGAGTAATTAAATGGAACATAAGGGAAAAGACAAGATAGCTAATGGGAAATGGAAAAAAAAGAAAAAGAAAAAGAAAAAAAAAAAGAGCACAGAAATGACTAGGACTTCAACTAAAGTACAATCAAACAGCTTGCTCTGTTCCAGTGTGCCTTACAGAAAAATGGTATTTTGACTGGATAAGGAAGGAATTAGCTAAAATGTTGAATGACCTTAAGGACCAAAGCAATAGAAAAGGAAAGAAATTCAAGAGTGTAAATTATAAGGTCATGCACTTGGGGACTAATAACAAGAATCTCTGCTAGAATCTTGGGGGTTCATTCACTGAGAATGACAGAGGAGGAGGAAAACTTGTGTGTGGTGGTCAGTCACAGGAAGCCTGAATAATGTGCTGTGTCTGTGAAAAAGGGAAGGAAGGATATATCCGCTAAAAGAGAATGAAATAATAGTGTCTTTATATTCGTCATTGATAGGGCTCCATGCATAACAGTAACTGTTTTTGTCCAGGCAAGATAGGCTCAGAATGCGACAAAGATACAGAAAATCTGTTAGGAAGATCACAAGATTAAAAGCCTTTTCTATAAAAGGTGACAGCAACAAGATTTTTGTTTTGTTTTGTTTTTTAACAATTGGATGTTGAGGTATTTGCTGTAAAAATGTCTTGAGGGTGTTCTTAGTTTCAATATCAGTAAGCTAATACAGCTGTTTAAGCTAAAGGACAGTGAGAAATCAAGAGAAATTGATAAATTAATTATGAGAGTACTAAAGCTGGAAATTAGAAGATATGTTTTAACCACAAACATGAGGTTACCAGGTAGAGTCTTAGTAAAAGACTAGAAGTTTTAAGGCAAACATTTCAGTGACTTATAAAAGGAATTATATGACCATGCATTATCCTGGGCATTTGGAGTTTATCAGCCTGGAGGTATCTTTCAGTCTTGTTTAGGTCAGATCAACATTACCTGCTCTAAGGGCAAAACTATCACCAACCCTCACTGCCAGTGAAAGCTACCAGTTAATCATATAATGAGATAAATTCTGTCAGAACAAAAATCTGTGTGTACAAGTTTTCTACAAGTTCTTTTGATTAGTTATTTCTTGATCAACTGTTTTGGAGCTGCAGACAATAGCAGTTATATGTAAAGAAACACTAATTTATAACAAGGTTCTCAAAGTGTTGCTATCGACAATACCTGGACATCTTTCCTTGAAAGGAGCTGAACTTTTTCTCTCCTATTAGAACAATGTATACTTGCATGGCGTTGGACTAAAGCCCATGACAGAAGTTTATGAGGCATAGAAGTTGTTCTGTTATCAAGTAATTGTGCAAATTTCCCAGGCACTGCCTGGGAAAAAAAATATATATATAAAAAAAAAATCTTTTGTAAAAAGATTCTAAATTTTTGTAAATTTAAGATTTAAATTAAGATTCTAAGATTTTGTAAAAAAATTCTAAACCAAATTTAGAATGACTTTATTTGTGTGCCTGTGTATCTATCAAAATAAGACTATTGTTCTTGTTTCCTCAAGCCCAAGGCTATAGTAAATGGTAAGTAGCATCCTAAAGAAATTTTCCTTCCTAACCATGTATAGATAATATCAGAGATAATATGAAAGACTTTGCATCTTCATATGCATGTTCATGCACATGCACAAACATTCCCACACACCCTAGAGTCCAACCATCACCAGTTTGGGAAGTTTGAGTACTTAAAACATGTATTCAGTCCCTGTTTCCCAGACAGCAATGTCACAGAAAACACAGGCAACCTAATGGACCTACTGAAAGTATGCTTATTTATTTTCTTGTCTTAACAGAAAGTCAAAACAGAACCCATGGCTTATGTATACCTTTAATATTACTTTTAATTAATACCTTTACTTTTAATTAATAACTTTAATAAAAGCTGTATGTTATTTTAAAGTCTTAGATGATTTTTATTTGTATAGAAAATCTCTCTTGTGCTTGTCATACTGAGAAAATGCAACACCTAATTAATTCCCATGGTAGATCTGACTCCTGTTTCAGTCTTTGACCCTGCTGCCTGAATTGGGATGAGGATGGAAAACAGTAAGCTTTCACTCAGGTTGGGCTGACAAACGGGTATGTTATCTGTATGAGTGCAGTTACAGCTTCATTTTAACCTGCATTCTGGTCCCATGTCTGATTCTTTTTGTATTTGACTTGGTTGTGAAGGTTTTCACTGCAAATATCAACACTTGAAGTGATGGTTTGTCACAGAACTTAGGTATCTTTCTAAGTTTAGGAAATGACTTCTTTGGGTCATCTCTCATTGGACTTGTGTATAGTACCTTGCTGACTCAGAGTCAAGGTGCTTTTGCATATAATTCTTGCCAGAGAAGGGCCTCTTTCCTGTGTTTGCCCAGATATGTCTCTTGAGGATCAAAGAGTGTTTGCAGATTCTTTGTATTTCCTTAATTTATTTGAATTACCTTATTTCATCAAGTCTATGAAAAGTTCTTTCTGATCTTTAAGGTAAGTAGTTGGCAAACAAATACTTCCTGAAAAGGTGTGCCTGGTCCAGCCAGGCACATGCCTTTCTACAATGATGGCTGATACTTGGGATCACCCATCCTTCTCTCTTTAATGTTTGCCAGTTCAAAGTGCACTGTAGGGGAAGAAGTTACTTATGCTTTTATGGTGTCTTTCTCCCAGTTTCAGCCACTCTCTCCTACAGAACATATTGCACATTTTCAATTTAATTCATTAACTGACTTTATTTGCATCTGTAACCACCCTTTTGGCTCAGTGTTTGTTGTTGTTGTATTGGTTTGGCTTTTTATTCATTTACTGTTTTATGAGTTGACACTCCAATTTCTTGTTCCTAATTTTGTCTTATTTGTACCCAGTCTTTACTGTATCTGGGGAAAAAACAAACAAACAAACAAACAAGCAAACAAAAAAAACAAACAGGGAGAGGCTGTGAAGGATATACTCCCATTGCTATATTTCCACTCAGCAGAAGCTACAAATCCTCCTGACTCAGGGTTCTCCACGGTCTGCACATCGAGCACTTAGCACAGTCTTGACCCCACTGGCAAGGTGTAAATCAATTAGCTGTTGAGGTAGCAGCCCAAGATAAATCTGTATTACGAGGGAGTAGAAAATTATTCTGATTTGGATCCTGTGATCTCTCCTCTCCTCTCCTCTCCTCTCCTCTCCTCTCCTCTCCTCTCCTCTCCTCTCCTCTCCTCTCCTCTCCTCTCCTCTCCTCTCCTCTCCTCTCCTCTCCTCTCCTCTCCTCTCCTCTCCTCTCCTCTCCTCTCCTCTCCTCTCCTCTCCTCTCCTCTCCTCTCCTCTCCTCTCCTCTCCTCTCCTCTCCTCTCCTCTCCTCTCCTCTCCTCTCCTCTCCTCTTCTCCCTGTTTGTCATTGTTTGTTTTTCAACAGGGACAGATCTCTGGTGCAGCAAGGTTTCCAGCAGCAATTAATAGTATCAATATCTCAAAGAATAAAATGTTTTCAAATGAGTGGCTAATTCTGAACAGCACTGAGCTCCTTCATCTCCTGATGATTACAAGGGATAGTTCAGCACCTCAGAGGTCTGATTTTACTAAAATATCATCTATCTCACCTGCACTGATTAAGATTAATTAAGAGAATAAAATTCGGAGCACTCACTTTTCAAAGCACTCCCTATGCTGAGTAATGACTATTTTCTTGGGTAAACTTTGCCAAGGCTGAGACCTTATTAAAGCATTTATGGCTTTAAAAGGCAGCATTTACTCATATGAATTATTCCATTTAACAGCAAAAGTTCCAG
The DNA here is from genome assembly GCF_963932015.1 of Anas acuta. NCBI lineage: Eukaryota > Metazoa > Chordata > Aves > Anseriformes > Anatidae > Anas > Anas acuta. The sequence goes on along the minus strand of NC_088980.1, from coordinate 126,131,479 downwards.
AGTACTACTCACATGAGTAAGAATTGCAGTTCGTCCATCATTAGGAAAGCCATCAATAAATAAATCTTAAAATATAAATACATATTCTTAAAGCTGCAAAGCAAACATTTTTAAAGTGTACTAATAATTTAGCCTGCCAACAAATGTGCTTAATGAAACCCTTCAGACTGGTGTTGGAAGAATTTTGCTTGGTACAAGTGGAAAAGTTGTGCATATTAACTTGATGGGGGGGTCACTCAAGGCAATATGCTTGCACATACATTTTCTAGACTTTTCATATAAAAGGCAAACAACAGCAAAAATATCACCGACACCACAAAGAAAAATAATAATAATAATAAAATAATAAAAAAGGTATTTAAAGGAATTTCAATAATATTATTATAATTGTTTTTATTTATTTCTTCTTTTAAGTAAAGAGTGATGTTTACTTAAGGGGAACACAGAGTCTGTATTACACGGGGGGGGAAAAGACAGTGCTTTTATATTTAAACCTCAAATACATAGTGAAACCCATTTAATAGAAAGTTTAAATGTCCAATATTGTCTTTGTGCTCTCGAAATGTTAAAAGGCTCATGCTTTCATTCATATGAGGACATTTTTTCTCACACAGGTAAAAAATCTTGCTATGTGTAGAAAATACTTGCCCAAACAAGTACATGTAAAATGCTTAGAGAATGATCTGCAAAGCACCATGATGATTTTGCTACCACTCATTTCAGCTTTCATTGCGAGGCCTCCCACCCTGCAAGACTTCAGCTGCAGCAAGCCTTTCCTTTTTGGGATATTCAAAATTATTTCACAAACAATTTCCTCAGCCGATTCTCTTTCTTGTCCTTCCCAGTCTGTTGTCGGTATTAACATGAAGGAAACTGTGTCAAATGCCGGATTTCTAAAAGAAAGAGTAGAAGTCCCATTTCTTCCTCGATTGTATAAATACGAAGTTTTTTAAAATGGGGGGAAGGTTGCTGAAACAACGCGTCCATAGGTAGATTGCTCCCTCTTCTGGGAAATTTGCATATTGCAGGACTATTTTTTAGTTACCAAAAATGAGACATCTGTATATCTGTTCTACTGTCGGAGGTGTTTTTTTGGTTTTGTTTTGTTTTGTTTTGTTTTGTTTTCAGATCACTTATTATCACAGATTTCTATAAATTCTGAAATATTTCAGAATAAAATATATTGCATTGGAACAGGTATTACATTATACCTGTTATGATAAGGAAAATAGCACCTCTAAACACATAAAATAAATAGTTATATTGATACGACTATTTATAAATGTCCATTTCTAACCAAATCTGCCATTTGTTTTTGTTAAGAAGATGTGAAGCAGATACATAAGATCTTTAACATACATATACAGGAAAAGAAGTTAGGAAACTATTACAGGCTCTACGAAAACTAGGGCATTACTTTACCAGGATATCTTTATCTTGTGCACTCTGTGCTACAGCCTCAACCAACATAAGGTTATATTTTCTTCTCGGAGTTTGATATCACCTGTTCCTGATCAGTTCTGAACCTTCTCCTATATTGTATATTCTTAGCTATGACCTAAAACAACTCAGAAACCTGTATTTCTGCATATCTCCCAATCAATAATATCTTGATGCATTAGTTGCAGAATGGACACAAATGCTATTTTGAGCATTGCCAGTGCTCCACAATTTTGATATGAAACTCTTTTTTTTTTTTTTTTTTCTGTATAGCCACAGTATGGAGCCAAGTGTCCATCAAGAAACTAAACTTTCATTTTGAGATGTTTAAGAAGCAGCTGGAAAAAAAAAAATCAGAAAAATAAACCCTGAGAGCTCAAAAATCTGGGAGAACAAACCTCCAAATCTGGTCAATTTTAAAGTTAATACCATGTCTGAAGATTTGACTTGTGGGGGCTTTGGTTGTTTTCCAAAGCTTGAGACTGTCATTATCCCCTGAAGACTTTCACTATTGATAGAGTTATGTTAGCTATTTTTTGTCTGTGAAAATAATCCCAGTAATTCCCCAAAATCTCAACACCACTGAAAAATTATCAAAAATCATGAGTTGGACTCAAATTTATATTGCCCTTCTAGAACCATGTGGCCTAGAGGTGCTTTTTTTCTTTGTGGGTAAGAAGCTGAGATTTACAACAAATCACTGATTTCCACATTTCAGAACATATGTAAAATTAATAAATATTATGAGAGTCAATAAAACCAGTTTTTATTATGAGCTGAACATGTAGTAAAAGTCTGTGTCACTCATAGACACTAGCAAAGAAGGGAAAAGGAAATGTTCCCACTTCTCCTTAGGAGTATTTGGAAAGGGTACTTCAGACAGAGTATACCCCAGAAGGAAGCATGTGACGAGTCATGTCTGGGGGCCCAGACTGGAGCCATAAATCCTGACCCTGAGCAGCACTGGGAAGGAAAGGGGTAGGGGGAGAAAGACACATGCCACGAAGGATCTTCTACTGCCAGAATTTGATGGTGGACATCTGGAAGAGCACAGTGTTTATCATCCAACATCAGGGAGAAATTTCTGTGAATTTTCTTTCCTGTTGCAGAAGGGGTCATTAACATATTCCTCTTAAGAGGTGAATACATCCTGAAGAGACAGTTTCTGATCCTAATTCAAGTCTGCTAATTACAATTTATGTGGAAGTTCAGTTCTCCTGGATGAATGAGAAAGGCTGACTTAGGCCTTCTCTGTTCAGTTAGATTCCTCTCCAAACCTTTGACTCACCTTCCAGAGGAGACAGACAATATCCATGGTAATATTGTTAGTGTTGATTTCACAGGGGAACTTCATGGTTTGTTAGAAAATATGACAATGTTTCCTCCAATAATTTCATGACTCATTATCACCAAATTGGATGTTCCCCATCAGAGCCTCCATGGCTTAAGCACACTCCAGTCAATAGACATTTCCTTTGAATGATGAATAGTGGAAAATATTTTAACAACTGTTAGTAATGCTACATAAAAATAGAAAGTCTCATTTTCTTCAAAGCCTGGAAGTGAAGAACAGTCTTGGTGGGTTTGAGACAGAGGGAGACAGAGCCAAGAAAACGGGTTCTGGCACATGGTCTTTAGGCTTCTCCCACCCTCGAATTATATAGCTAAAGTCAATTTTTTTTTATGGTGCAGACCTATACACCCTTTATTACCACCAGTTAGATTTAGAGAAGAGTAAGCATTCATAGGCTAGAATCCAAGACAGAACATTTAAAGAGCAAGGAACCAAACAACAAGAAAAATGAAGCACCCTAAAATTTTTAGAGTTAATATTGTGATCTTGCCTTGGCAATTCAGATTCAGGCAAGAATCTGGATTTCACATCTATATGCAATTCTGTGGGTTTACATAAGGTCTCACCTGAATAAGACAAGAACTTGCCTTTAAAAGTATACAATTAAATCATATTAGGAAACAAGTTACAGAATCACAGAATCACAGAATTTCTAGGTTGGAAGAGACCTCAAGATCATTGAGTCCAACCTCTGAGCTAACACTAACAGTCCCCACTAAACCATATCCCTAAGCTCTACATCTAAACGTCTTTTAAAGACTTCCAGGGATGGTGACTCCATGTCTTATTGAAAACTGTCATATAGTTACATTGATTTCTGTAAGTAAATAAAAGCTTCAATATTTTTTAATTTTCTGAAAAAAAAAGGGGGGGGGGAAGGCAGACAAAAAATTGCAGTTTTAAAAATCTGACTACTATAAACATCCTGTGAGTAAGATCTAGTGTGCACTTTCTTGAAAGTGTCCTTCTTACGAAAACTAAATATCTAAAGATGGAAGAGGCAAAACCAGATTCTTATAGTGACAAAAACAGCAGTTTTGTACTGCAAATACATCTTCCAGAGCATCATGAAGAAAGTTGGTAAAGTTTGTCTTTTTTGACATGAGAAACTGTAGATCTGGAATTACATTTGCAAGATAGTAGCACTTTATTTATTTATTTGTTTTTTTCCAGGAACTAAGAGCACTCAAGTCCCATAGGCTCCTATGGAAACTTTGAGCATTGTCTTAAAAAAATATTCAGCATCTTGCACCTTAACTCTTTCTGCTTTGAAGGGAAAAGCTTTGCTGAAAAGAAAGATTTCCATTCGATAGCTAAAAAGCACACCAAAGTTAACAACTTTTAAAACTAGATGAAAACTGAAAATAAACAGTACTTCAGATAAACATGTTTCTTTTGGTACCTAAGTCTATTGTGTGAGACAACTGTGCCTAGATTTATTTTGTTTTTGTGGTTTAAATTTTTTATTCCTTCCTTCCTTCCTTCCTTCCTTCCTTCCTTCCTTCCTTCCTTCCTTCCTTCCTTCCTTCCTTCCTTCCTTCCTTCCTTCCTTCCTTCCTTCCTCCCTCCCTCCCTCCCTCCCTCCCTCCCTTCCTCCCTCCCTTCTTCCCTTCCTCCCTCCCTTGCTCTGTTTCTTTTGTTCTTTCATTCTGCCTCCCTCTCTTTCCTTGTATTTCAGTGCCAGTTGGCTCTAAGAAGGTATTTAGAAGCAGAAATACAAGGATCAGTCATCAAACACACCTAGCAAATGTCTTGAAATTTGCAGAGGATAACAAATTTATTGTGAAAGTCATTTTAGTCTGTGAAAAAGAAGATTACATTTAAACAAACAAACAAACAAACAAAAAAAAAAAAAAAAAACAAAAAAAAACAGGTATATTTAGAAGAGTATTTCTTAAAAATAAGCTGACTTGCTGATTATTTCCTCTGCTGTCTTTAGTTCTCATATCTAAACAGCCCACCCATTACTGTTGGAAGTAGGAAGGAATAGCAGGAGGGCTTGAACTCTCATTATCTGTGAAAAATAACTAAGCAAAAATACAGAGGAATGGTCCTGATTTTGTGATTTTCTTAATGTTTCTTGGTACGGTCTCCATGACCACAATTCTTGTTGGCTTATATATTTGAAGTTGTCCAGAGGCACCACAGTACAAGGCAGAGCCCCATAGCTGCATCTTGATTGCTAATACAATTGAAAGGTCCTTTTGAAGATTTATAAAATACACTCAGTTCCTGCAAGAAGAAACAAAAAAAAAAGACAAGGAAAAAGAAAAAGAAGGCAGTTTCCTATAAAAAGGGAATAACTCAGTATCAACATTTGTGGATGTCCCCTCCCAGTAGAGCACCAACTCTGCTTTGACCTAATTTAAACAGACTCCAATCAATAGGCACTTCCTTTGAATAATGGAAAAGATTGCTACAAATATTATCACAACTGTTAGTAATGCTGTATAAAAATAGACAGGTTCCTTTTCAAAGGCCTAATTTGTTTTATGTGCATAGCCATTTAACAAACCATTTCAGCATCTGCATGAAATGCAGAAGAAAATTTATAAAAGTTATTTCAACTGTTCCTTTATAGCAAAGATGGATTATTCAGGAAAAGTAACTGAAATCAGTGAATGTCCCACATGAAAAAAAAAAATCAAAATATTTTCCAGCTTTATTTGTTTAATGAACAATTAATTGCTGTCATGGATTACATAAACAGCAATTTGACATTTGTGGTGCTAATTTGTGTTCCCATATCAAGTCAAATTTTCCCAGTCTTTTGGGATTTCTGGATTGTTGTTGAAGTTTTTCCTGATATGATATGTAGCAGTTTCTGTTCTGAGTATATATTACATTGATGTCAGATCCTCAGCAGAACACCTGCTTCTCACTGTGAAGCTAGATCTGCCCCATGCTGCTGTCAGCAATCCATCTGTTGGTTTTCTCCACTCTTGCTTCTAATCCTCAGTACATAAGCACCATTCATCAAGATGAAATAGTCAGTGTTGTAGGAAATCCTTATGGTTACTGTCCCAGTTCCACTCTAAAATTTTTCCACAATTATTTTTTTCCTTATTCCTAGTACACTAGTTGTGCCATTTCTTCATATTCCCCAAGACAAACAACTTTCCTCTTTCTTGTCTAACATCCAAAACAGGTGTGGTCAGAATTCACTCTTAACACTAAAGAAATTTTATTACTTTCTTCTCAATCAAGTTTTGTTACATGACTGTAAGTCACTTGCAGTCACTGAAAATAAACATTAACTAATAAATAATTCCCCATCCAAAGAGGAAAAGGCTCTGAATTATTGCTTACATGGAAAAGTTAAGTATATGTGAAGATCTGATATATACATTAAAAACTAGCTCATAGTCCAAGACAGATTCTAGACCTCTCAAAGACGTGAAAATTACATTTTGAAGAGAGTCCTGTATTCACTGTTTCTATCTCTTCTTGCTTATTCTATACTCTTAGTCTTCCATAGGTAAACAGGTAAACAGGATCCTGGAGTGGATGTACGTTGTTATGTTCATTCCTGTGTTATTTTTTTATGTCCTTCCTTGAACATATGATCATAATATCAGTAAAGCTGCCTAACACTTTCCTGCATAGCTACCAGAATTTTTCTGTTTATTTTATTGCTTGACTTCATGGCATTAATTTTTTTCCTTGCTTTGTTTCTGTTTTGAGTTATTGAATTGCAAAGGGAGAACTATTTTCTGCAAAAAGTGTAACTATTTTGACAGCAGTAACAAGAATGTAGACATTGCTGCAGAAATGTTAAGGGAGTTCAAGACTGAAACACCAAAAGAAATACCAGCTTTTTTTTTTTTTTTCTTTTTTTTAGCACAGCTGGTAGTTTTCCTATAGACTCCTCCCTAGAGGCAATTCTGGATACTAGTAGTTGCATGGGATGGAGAGGAAAAAGGAAAAGTTCATGGAAGCAAAATCAAAACAACAACAACAGTACTTTAAAATGTTACTAGAAGCACAGCAGTACAAAAATCCATCTGCTTTAAGATAAAATTACTGGAAGACAACATAGTACTAGAAAAAAATATTATGCACATTTGTCCATCTTTTGCCCATCTCTGGGCCTACATTTAGAGCAAGAAGAGCAGGTTAGATAAACCTGTCCCCTGTCTTTCCTGTGTTTTCATGATGTAATTAAATGTGACTGAAGATAAAAACAGACATAGATACAAAAGATTTCCCTATTGGAAAACAATTAAATACATTTTAACAGGTTTCAGTACGTATGTGCATGTCTGATAATATGTTTAATGTGGAACAGATACTTTAACTGATCTTGGTACTATAGTACTTCCACAGACTGTTCTTCCTGATGCCAATGATATCAAATGATACTGAGCTTTGGAAAAGTTCTGAACCAATTTTTCAACAGATATCACAGATGAGATATTTGTCTGAATATATGTAAATTTTCTGAAATTTTGGACTGTAAAGCCATGTTTTTGTTGCTGTTGTTGTTGTGGCGTTTTTTTTTTTTTTTTTTTTTTTTTTTTTTTTTTGTGAAGACAAACTTCTTGAACCTTGATTGTAGTAGTTGTTGTTTGTTGTAGTTTGTTGTTTTTTTTAATACTTTATCAAATATTTTACTATATAGAGGTATTTTAGCAAATCTGTATTTCTTAGCAAGTGGAGAGCCAGATGAGATATTTGGTTTTCACCATTATATTTTATATGTGAATAACAGCTTGATTTACTTTTGCTTGAATTCCAGACGCTGAATCATCTCACTTCTTATTCTAATTAGATTTCTTATTCTAATTAGACTTCTTCAAATATTAGACTTCTTCAAATATTCTGAGTTCTCTGGAAAAAAACAATGTACACAGCTTATTTTACACTGCTGACCTTCATTTCTTCACAAACCGCTCACTTTCAAAATGTAGTAACTGCTCTACCTAAAGACATTTTTATGATGTTATGTGACATTTATATATTATATTCATTAACTTTATGGAGCTCATAGTTCATTTTGCAACTTGTATGCTGGAGGACCTGAAGCTGAACACAGGGCTCCAGGTTGGGTTTCATGAGAGCAAAGTAGAAAGGCAGAATCACCTCCCTCAACCTTCTGGACATGTTACATTTACCTGTGGCTGAGTTAACTATTTAAACTAGGATCAGTTTAAATATAGATATAACTCAAAAATCTATTTATGTTTTCCTGAATCAGTTAAAAAGAATTTGGGAATGTCATACTTATAAGACAATGGCTTTATGCAGTCTTTTTATGCACATCTGTCCTATTTCTTCATGTGTCCAGTAGGCATTATTTCATAAGGGCCATATGCTAGCAGTCTTATCTACTCTATCAATATGTTATTTATTGTGAGTTAGGATATCTAAAGGCAAACCTAAATTTAAATGTAAAGACTTTAATTCACTGTGTGAGGCTAACAAAAAGAACTAAGCAAACCTGTCAGTCCTGTGCTTTCCTTCTGAAAAGATAGCTAGTATAAAACATCATAAAGCCTTTCTGAGCCATGGACTTAATCCAGCAGAAATTTTACAGGAAGCAGAAGGAAGCTTACCTTTCAAAGAACTGCATTGGTCATGTTCCAGACTACAGAACATGTAAACAGACATAACCTCACTGTCAGGAAAACATAGGCAATAAGGCTGTAATGCTTGAATAAGCTATTTAAAGAAGGCCAAAGTATAGTAAAACAATTAGAAGCTGTTCTCTCCTTAGCTAGTGAAATCTTTGGTTATGTGGCATGTGCTGTGATGGCAGAGGAGGAAGTGGCCATCTGTATTATAAATAACTTCTAGCTTCTGTTATGGATGTAAAGAATAATTTATATAGATATAGATATAGATATAGATATAGATATAGATATAGATATAGATATAGATATAGATATAGATATAGATATAGATAGATACATAATATAAAATTATATAATAATTTATATATATATATATATATATTTACATTTCTTTCTAAACCTGAACATTGTCTAAGAACTATGTTTTTAAAAGTTTTCCTTGGATATTTTGAAAATTCATGATCCAAAAGAAATAGATATTTTGAAATTATGTTCTCTGTTCAACAGCATAAAAGAATTTATTAATATGATAATTTTGAAGGCTTGTATTTCTACTGGGAGTGAATCTGCTGCAGAATGATGTGTGGGGGTTAGGTGTTGGTTTCTCACAAATTCAACATGTCTTTGACTTCTTTGTGCATGAAAGACAGTCATAATGTATGAGTTTCTTATTCATTGTGTGGAACTCAATAACTCGGTTATTTCTCTTTGGGCTTTAAGAGTCTCTAGTTCAGTCGTAGTGTTCTTTATGCCAGTAAAAAACTGCTGGTATTTTTTCTGCAAGTATTATGCTCATAGTATAATCTAATTTAAAAGATTAAGGACAGTTGGGTGCTCTCCAGATGAGCACAGAGTGGGTGGCCAACACCTGTGAGACCCAGAGTACCAGCACATGAGATTATAGTTAATGAGAAAGGAGGCTGCCTCCTTTATACTATCTGTGTTTCTGTGCTACTGTAGAGCTGTAAATATTATACAGATGGTTTCTTGACCTTTCGTTTTTATGACTTCCTGTGGAGATCTGTCCCAGTAATTCCAATGCTCTTATTGCATTGACTTCTTGATGCTATGCAAAAGATACAGTTAACCTTCAGATTATGAAACATAGTCAGCAGACTTGGAAAACAGGGAATAATTTCATGCCCTATGCAATGTCACATTGCATTTTCCATTATTATGAGACTGGTTTCTAGTTTGTTTATTTGTAGGGTGAAAAAGGAACTGTATGAGAAAATCCCATGGTGTGAAGTTCTTTTCTCCTTCAAAGTGGAACAAACCTGGAAAGGTTGCAATGACCCACAATACAAAATTAAAATAAATAAATAAATAGAACCCACCAATTATTTGAGGATAATCAAAATGTAAAAATTTAAGTAAATATTCAGACATCTTATAAAAGGGTGTTTGTAATTTGAGTTGTTTTGAAATAACAAGACATTACAGTACATACTGTAGATACATACAGTATCTACATACAGATATCTACATGTAGATACATACAGTACATCCAAAGTTTTCAGTATCAAATCATAGTCTTAGGTTTTCCTTCTCCTAACTGAAATACCAGTCTCCTTGACTACTTCCATAAAACATTTAATGATGACTTGTCATTTTTAACTTGAAAATGATTGCCCTGGAGAATGTGCAACTTCTAAATGGTAAATGAAGAAAAAAGATTTTTTTTTTTTTTGTTGTTGTTGTTGTTTGTTTTTTTTGTTTGTTTTCTGTTTTGAAGGGAATGCTTAGCACAAAATGTACTTGAACATCCTTGCCGCTTGAGGGGGTTGGAACAGTATGACCTTTATGGTCCCTTCCAACCCAAATCATTCTATGAATGTATGAATCTATGAATCTATCTATCCATATTTTGCATCTCTCACCTACATCTAGTAGTTTCCTAACAACTTAAGTCTAAGGAAACCTAGACTAGAGTTTGAGTAAATGTTACAATAAAAAGTAACTCATGAGTGATTAAAAGTTAGGAGGCACTTTGTTTCTGTTGGCTTTACTCATGTCTTTAAGTAACAGAATATCAGTATTTTTTCTAAGTGGTAGTAACTGGTGAATAATACCTAATTCTAGTTTGCCCAGATAAGAATAGATAGAAAGTACACAAAATTACAGTTACAAAATAGAATAAAGAAAAAATTTTGGGAATGAATTTAGTAATTTTATTACAGTTTTCTTGAGGGAATGATGACCTTCTGCAAGCCTCAAGGATCCCTAGCCTAACTGAGGAGTAAGTCTAGATATGAATCATGAATAAATATATTAATGATTTTATACTTCAAAAAGAAAACACAAATGAGGTGAACTCTACTTTCCTTGAGGAAAGTCTGTGTAAAGAAGGTACTGTTTTTTGTGTTTATTTTGTTTTGTTTTTTAAACTTTGCTTTTCCTATATGCAGTGTAATAAACATTTAAACTACACTGTTATTATAGAATTGCCTTACCTTGATCTCTTTGTAAATGAGAAAGCCCCGTGTTACCTGTCTTTCCAGAATGAGAGACTATTCAAGGATGTTCCATTTTCATTTCCTTCTGGGGCTCCATCAGATCTGCCTGGCCTGAATTCTTAAATTACTGACATACTAGTTTCATGCATTAAGTCTTTCACTTGCATTTACTACAAGATAATCACAATAGATATCAAGAGGTCAACTTCTTTCATGGAAGAAATTAGTTCAGGAAAATTATGTTTAAGCTGTTTTACCCACTTCTTTAATTATTTTATTTTTTAAATTGTAAAAACTCTCAATACACTATATGCCCAGTAGATGGCAGTGAAACACTGAAAAGCTACTAACTTTTATTATTTTTATTTATTTATTTATTTGTAATATTTCTGCAGTGAATGTAACCAACCAGCTGCTGCCCAATCATTCCCCTCAACATCCAGCAAGTTAACACTGTCCCCCAGATTATGAGCTTCTGTTTCATAGGAATCCAACATTTTCATAAACATCAGAATCTATCCTGTACTCTCTGATCTTTTTGGGTGATTGTTTTCTTTGGTTCTGTTAACAGTTCTGTTCTGTTAACTTTTGTTTCTCACAGAAGTCTGTGTCTCTTCTGTGATTAGATATTGATCACTGTTGAGAAGTTGATGAGACATTCCTTCTAGTGGTTGTCTCTTTAAGTAGCATAATCTCTTCTGTACCTATAGAATGCTGGTTGTCTGACATGCTAATGTATATACAGATCTTTCTGTGTTGGCCCTTTCAATTTGTATCAGGAACAGTGTAGCCAGCAGGACCAGGGAGGTGATTGTCCCCCCTGTATTCAGCTCTGGTGAGGACGGACCTCAAGTACTTTGTTCAGCTTTGGGCCCTTCGGTACAAGGACATCGAGGCCCTGGAACGTGTCCAGAGAAGGGCTACAAAGATGGTGAAAGACCTGGAACCACATCCTATGAGGAGCAGCTGAGGAAACTGGAGTTGTTTAGTCTGAAGAAGAGGAGGGTCAGGGGACCTTCCTTATTGCTCTCTACAGCTAAGTGAAAGGAAGATGTGGGGACCTGGGGGTTGGCCTCTTCTCACAGATAACTAGTGATAGGACTAGAGGGAATAGTGTCAAGTTGCACCAGTGGAGATTTAGGTTGAAAATTAGGGGACATTTCTTTCTAGAAATAGTAGTCAGGCATTGGAACGAGTTGCCCAAGGAGGTGGTGGTGTCACTGTCCCTGGGGGAGTTCAAAGAAAGGTTAGACATAGTGCTTAGGGACATGGTTTAGGGGGTGACATTATGGTCCATAATGTCAACCATAAGGTGATGGTTGGACCAGATGATCTTGAAGGTCTCTTCCAACCTTAATGATTCTATGATTCTAATAAATGTAGAAGCCATAAGAAAACTGTCTTACTGGAAGTTTGTATATCTACTTTATAAAATCATAGGTTTTGCAGCAATCCAGGCATGGAGTTTAGTCTGGAGCCTGGAGAAGGAAGGTTCTTTTCCACTATGTGCAATATGCCAAGTTTTATTTGGTAGCAGTAGGAACTCTTCACAGAAAAGTACCATCAAAGGAATGTTTGCTATTCAAAAACTACCTGAAAGGGTAGACTGTGTAAGATATTTCAGAAAAGGTACACAGGTGACATCTGATAAATGAAAAAAAGACACACACTTCATAAACATACTTATGATTTGTTCCACACAACATGAATCTCTTTTTTTCTGCCATGTGGAACATATGTATCTTTAATAAAGAACTCGTATTTGTATTTCCTAATTTCCTATAGTTATTAAAAGAGTTGCTTTGTGGATGGTTGCAGAAGCACAAAACTTTTTCTGGAAAAATTTTGTCCTCACTTTCTTCAGATGGTTGACTAGCTTTTTTGAATGGTATTCATAAAGAGAAGAGCCCTTGACAAGAAGACCATTAAGAAAGGGGAAGAAAAACAAAACAAAGATAATCTGAAAATCAAGGTAAAAAACATTCCTAATCAGTGATTTTTCTTGTCACATGCTGAAATTCTCTGCAAAAGAAGATTTCCACTTACTGATTTCATTTGTTGACCTCAGCTGCCTCCATAAGGACTGAATTTAACATGTGTCTTGTGATACAGAATATTTTAACAGCAATTTGTAGGCAAAAGTGTAGGGGACTTGCCACTAGTGGCATGTACCACTGATGCCTTTCTAACAGTAAAAGGCCAAAAGACAGACCTGCCATTTTGTGGTCCCTTCCGTGGCATGGAGCTGTTCAACCTAGTCACTAAAGATTACAGTTTGCAAAAGAGAGACAGCTCTTTTTGCTTTGGTAGTAAAAATTAAAATAAAATAAAATAAAATAAAATAAAATAAAATAAAATAAAATAAAATAAAATAAAATAAAATAAAATAAAATAAAATAAAATAAAATAAAATAAAATAAAATAAAATAAATATTAAAATAAATTAAATTAGTTAAATTAAAAAAGACCATGCTCTTGTTTAAACATTAGTTACCATGCAGCAACTTTTTCCTAACTTCAATACACATATCTTTTTGGCCCTATCTTCTTTCCTGTAACAACATTGTTATAGCTCAGTGGTTTGGAAGGAGATAATACATCTCTGAGTATCATGTCAAAAATCAGCATAAATAGTTCAAAGAACTGTTCTGCCATTGGGTCAAAATTCATTTGGAAAAAATAAAATAAATAAATAAATAAATAAATAAATAAATAAAAAGTACTAAACTTGTATTTATACAATAAACTGTGCTAAACAATGTAATTATGGTTCATTATGTCAACTTGAATAAACTTGAAAGGTTTCACTATTTTTAATGCCATTGTAAGTATGTACCAAAAGTGAAAAACTGAATACTGTATATTTTCTACTGAACCACAAAAGTCTAAGTCCAGATAATACTAACGGTCTCATTTAAAACCACAAACTCCTGAGAATTTTGAGTTAAGGCTAAAAATACAGTCTTAATTTATTTTGTTATGCTTAGATATTGAAGAGGTAAAACTGCAATACCTACACAGAATGGGGTTAGTTAAGGATCCAAAACAGAGTTTGAAAATATCCACAGACGCAGCATTATATGTCGCCAGTCCCATTTATGGATACTGCTATATTAATGACACAATATTTGTTTAAGAGGCCACCAAATCTCTTTGCCAGGTTAAACATTTGTAATCTGGATCCAACTTTAATATACTCTTTCAAATGGGAAAGCCACAAACAGCTATAGGCAACATCAACACAGTCTCCTTCAATCTGTTAGTTTGTCAGAATTACAGACAAGGTAGAGCCAATGATAATAAGCACCTTCCATGAGGACATTAATTACAATGTTAAAGTAACGAGACTCTTTGCTATGGACAAATCTGAGTTTAGTGTGCTGCAAGAAAATCCTACTCTATTTCAGCAAACAACTAGCAGTAAACCAAGATTAGTTCAATGAGATGAGACCAAAATATAAATTTCTTCCCTCTTTTTATCCAAAGATCCTCATGTTCCATAACTTTTGAATACACCTGACTGTCCTATTCTCTTCTTATCCTTCAATCCTTGCCTACAATTTTTGGTGTATCTACACACTGTATCTGTTCACTTAGGTGTACAACATTTGACTCAGAAATGTCCACTCTACTTTCTTAGATGAAACTAAAGCAATTTTTTTGTATTTATTTTACAGCCACTGGATTTGCCTTTGCAATTTCATGGTTTTTAATGTCATTACAAGAAGGGAAATGGAAAAAGAAGAGGAATAAAATACAACATATTTCTGAACCAACTTTTTCAACAGAGATATTTTTGTGGACATGATCTGCTAGCAGTGAATAATGGGCTTGGTCCGTGACACAAGGGTGGGCCATCCAACCATGACACTAGTATTTCAGTGGTAATCTACCCCCTTTTTTTTTTTTTTTTTAAACTCTTTATTCCCTTCTCTCCAGTTTTGACATTCTATCCTCTATTGTTATGGAATATTACTTAGTCAATAATAATATTTTTTTTTCCAGAAAAAAAAAAATAGCCTTTCTAACAATAGGTGAATAATTGTGAGGTAATTGATTTTGAGGCTACAAAATGTAGTTGGGAATCTATGATTTTGATGGTTTAAGTGACTATGAGACAGTTTAGTAATTGCATGTGCACCTTAATAAGTTATCCTTTACAGGAAACTTTATTACCTGATATAAGTTTTCAGGAGATATCAGAAGGACATTGAAAGAAAAGAAAATGAACAAAATAATAGCAGATACTATGTTGCTGTTTACCATAACAATTTGCACTGAGATAGACTAGGTATAGATGAGAAACTCAATCTGTATGATTTCTGCCTTGCAGTCTGCATTCTGATATATACTAGTTCAAGAATGAGACAGTATTTTGATTGCTTTTCTGCCTTTTCTGTTTACTACTGAATTACTTCACAATACAGTTATTGCTATTTTTAGACAGATACATATTGACCTTCATAATCTATTAGTTAAAAGATGGCTATAGAGGCTAAAAGGGTAGGAGGATATGGTAGGCAAAGATGGTTAAAAGGGAGAGTAAGCAAAGGGAGAGTATGCAGAAAGCAGGCTGGGGAGAAGATGGTGGAACTAAATGCTGGGACAATTACTTTCACAGGAAATTAAATATTGGAGTTTTACAAGTACACCATTTAAACAAGTTGAGAAAAAGTGCAGAGGTGGAGAATGATGAGAAGAAAGCTACCTATAGAGCACAATGAGATAAGCTTTTAGTTCTGCCTAGCACAGGAATGTATAACCCAAGTTCAGAAAACAGTGAAAACGGTTATGTTTAGGTAATGCTACACAAAATACCTACAAGCATAACGTAGCATTCTCATGTTTGTTCTGCAGAAAGTTCCTGATAACCACAGTGGAGTTGTGGCTGTCTCCATGATTGAGAAAAGCAATGTCTATATCAGTAAAGTTACTGAGTTTTGTGTTTCTATGATTAAACGCTATGTGGATGGGGCCCATGACTTTCAGGGACAGTTCTTTAGAGGTTGTTAATATGAGGGAATCCCATACTACATGGTGGGTTTTTATCATATCTTAAGGTAATGAATATTTCTCATTTGAGGGTAGAGCACATTTGTAGTAACAGAGTCAGTTCAGTCACTCAACTTCTTCACCATTTGGACAACATAAGCTCCTTTAAGCTTCATAAAACTCCCCGCCCCCCCTTCCTTTTTTTTTTTTTTTTTTTTTTCCTTACTCTATAATATTTGTGTAAGAATGTCTGCATCCTGTTAGTTCTCCAGATGGTACTGAACATGTTCCAAACAGGGCAACTCAGAGCTAGCACAAGTGCATCACTTTTTAAGTGATAATTACCTGTCTCTACTCTGTCTCTGATTTCAGACTACAGCTTCCTGAGCTGCTCCAGGCTGCGCAATAAAAGGCAGAGCTTGGGATAGGCAGGTGCCCAAACAAGACCAATCAAAACACTAGGCAATAGGAGATAACAGTTAAGGATATTTAGCAGTAGGAGTGGCTTTAGACAGAACCAGACGGAGATTGGAATTCAAATAGTCAAGAGTCATCTATTTCCTCCTGAAACTTGTCATGTGCATTGGGTCAAGTAGGAAAGCGGTGGCACACCAGGCATCAGTGAAAGGTCTGAGATAATACCTTTGTTCAAAAATAAAAAGATATAGAGCCTAATAATGCTCTTTTGAGCATGGGAATATGGGACTCATTAAACTCATGGGACTCAGCTAAATGAATATGGGTCTCAGCTAAATGGAATATGAGACTCAGCTAAATTCATCATTTCTTCCTAAAAATCCACCTACTGTAAAGAGAGCAGTTACAAACACAACTTTTTAACACAACTTTTTAGCCTTAATGTGAATAAACTCACTGAAAAAATGAAGGTGTTTTTCTTGTTGTTGTTGTTGTTTTGTTTTTGTTTTGTTTCTGTCCCAGACAAGGGTATAGACCTTATTTGTTCACTTAATTTATTAGAAATCAGTTAGGTTTAAATATGTATGTGTGTATGTGCATGTGTGTAAATAGGGCACCTAAAGATGAATTAATTAAAATTGTTCAGATTTGAATTTTGGAAGTTGAGATATGTTTTTACAGTGTATAATAGTCTGCAAACACTAAAGTATTGCACAGTCCAAAACATGTTGCCTCTGAAGTGCCTGGGTTTTTTGGTTGATTGCTGGGTTGGTTGTTTTACTGTGGTTACTTTATTAATAGATCTATACCATGTACAACATATGGCCCTTTAAAGATCATAGCTGAAGGGAGTTGTATCAATTTATAAAATTAGTTTTGAGAGCTCTTATTGATTTCTCTTCCAGAAAATCTTTAAAAAATGTCACCCTTGAGAATCCTGATATATCATGAAATAAGTCAACTTGTTTATAACTTTTCATCACATTTTTTCTCCTTTTTTAGGAGCTCTGATAAGCAAAAGATTAATAAAATCAAACTCTGATTACATGCTTTGAGCTCCAATGCATACATTTTTATCCAGTGGTCAAAAGGGAGTATTAAAAAACTTATGTGTATTTTTGGAAGCACATGTACGTTAAAAAAAAAAAAAAAAGTCCCACTATTTTATCTTATTTTGTCTGGTTAGAATATTCATATATGCCAGGTCATTTTAAATAATATTTGTATATATAAAGACAGCAATTACAGAAAGTTGCAGGACATCCAGAGACTCATAAGAAAACCTCTTCCTTTTCTGGTAAAGCAGAAATGAACTAAAACAAACAAATATTTACTCAGATCTGTGAGTCACAGATGTTGTAACTTCAGGTTACAGCTTAGTCTTCAAGCTTGTAAAGAACATCCAACCCATATTTACCAAGTACAAGAGTCTGCTGCATGTGTTCTTTTGCCTTACTCCAAAAGTATAAGCTATATGATTTGATTCTGTGTTTCTTTAGGTAGGGATATAGAAATTGTTTATGTAGAGATTTTGGCAATGTAGTTAACTGTACTAATACTCAATATGAATAAAAACTGGCCCATTATTTTTGTGCCTGGTCTGAATTTGACATAGTCTTGTACCCATGGACAGATCCAATATCTTCTGGAGACAGTGGAAGCATTGTGCTTTTTTTACATAGATGCTCTCAAATTACTTTATTTGTTATGTGTTAGGAAAAAATATTAACTTTATTTGCTGTTCATCACCAGACTCGAGAAAACTAATGTATGTAGAAACACAAAATTCTTACAATGTATAAAATGGTAAAATTTATTTAAAAGCTTCTTTTTAAAACCAATTATTGTGCACAATTTTCAAAATATTAGGAGTTTAAAATATCCAGATGGTTCAGAAGACACAACTGTGTTCACAGGGTATAATTTCTGGTGCTGTGCTATGAGAGTTGCTGTCTGCAGGGTGTAATGATCTGTGACCACAGACATACTGACCCCAGGATCATCAGCCAACCACAAACACAGCACTGGGATTTAAATGTGGGTTCCAAAACCACAAACCTCCACCCACTGAGCTAAAACAGCAACTCTACTAGATCAGCTAATAGAGAGGACTGATGAACAAACATATGAGGAAGTGCATCATGTTTTTATTGCAGCACACATGTGCTTCAATAATCACATCATTAGCAGGTACCAGGAGGTTAAGCAAAATAAAAGCTTCACACACACAAACAGAGGCAGTACAGAGGGAGATCTATATTTGAAAGCAACCTTGGAACATGCTTGATCCCTTTTGAAATAGACCATCATTCTCCCTGGCTAGCAATCCCTTTGGAGCGTCTTCTCAGCCCTGCCTAATTCATAATGATTCAGTGCTTTCTGCCTTCATAACTAGAGGTGGAGTTCTGTGACAGAGACAAATAAATAGGGAAGTAATGGAGAAAATGAAGGGTTCAAAAGGCAAAACAGCAAAGTCGATAAAACCATAACTCTTATCTGGGAAAAAAAAAAAAAAAAGGACAGAGGATATAATTTTCATAAACCAAGAGATGTCACTCAACATTATCAACTCCAACGATGAATTAGATGAATCTGCCTTGCCAGGTTTCCATAAAAGCATATTAAAACTGAAGAAAGCAAAATGCTTCATCTGGCTAGCCTTTATCAGGAGGGAACCTTTGTCACACTTCTCAGTTCATTTGTGCCACTATTATGATAAACATAAAAAAAAAAAAAAAAAGAAGACATGTTTGGTGAAAACTCTGAGAGGCTGAAAGACTCACACCAGCTAAATAAAGCTTAGCAAACTGTCCTTCAAGTACTAAAATGCTGATGAATTAGGATGTTCTATGTCATATTTCCTTGTATGCACAGACAACACGTTTCTTTTTAAATCAGATGATGTCACCATATTACAGAAATGTAACTAGCTAGAAATAACTGGGTTAAATAATAATAATAATAATAAACATTAAAAAACACAAAAAATGCACTTAAAATCTCCAATTCCAAAGGATCTGAAATGAGTCTGTTCATCTTGTTGAATTAGTTGTGTAATTGGCTGAGTTTAGTTAAGAGGGGTCTGTGTGCCTCAAAGACATTTTCATAAAGCTTTCAAGTATTTTCAGTGAAAATCTTATTAGCAAGTAAAATCCAGATCTTCAATGGGTATAAAATATGTGAATTCTGTTGATTCTGGATCAGTAGGAAATAGGGTTAGCCCAGGTGGAACTACTTAAAAAATACAAATAAAATCAGCTCTAATGTTTATTTCCTTGTCTTTTACCTGTCTTTTGACTGCCTTTTCAATTATTGGATATACAAGGGCTACCTAGGCATCTAAATTTCATTTAAACTTTGTTTCTGGTCAACACTGCTGGGGAGCAACCCTGCAGAGAGGGATCTAGGGGTTTAGGTTGATAGCAAGCTGAATATGAGCCAGCAATGTGCCCTGGCAGCTAGGAGGGTGGACCGTATCCTGGGGTGCATCAAGCACGGCATTGCTAGTTGGTCAAAGTAAGGGATTGTCCCACTCTGCTCTGTGCTGGTGCAGCCTCACCTCGAGTACTGTGTGCAGTTCTGGGCACCACAGTACAAAAAGGATGTGAAACTATTGGAGAGTGTCCAGAGAACAGCTATTAAGATGGTAAAGGGCTTAGAGGGGAATGAGGAGCAGCTGAGGCCACTTGTCCTGTTCAGCCTGGAAAAAAAGGAGGCTGAGGGGAGACCACATCGCAGCCTACAGCTTCGTCATGTGGGGGACTGGAGGGGCAGGCACCGATCTATTCTTTTTAATGACCAGTGATAGGACCCATGGGAATGGTGTCAAGCTGCAACAGGGGAGGTTCAGGCTGGACATCAGGAAGAAGTTCGTCACTGAAAGGTTTGTCATGCAGTGGAACAAGCTCCCCAGGGACGTAGTCATGGCACCAACCCTGTCGGAGTTTAATAACTGTTTGGACTGTGCACTTGGTCTGAATTTTTGAGTAGACCTGTGTGGAGCTAGGAGTTGGATGATACTTATGGATCACTTCCAACTCAGGATATTCTATGATTCTAACACTGGTAGTCATGAAACTGCCAAGTAACACTATCAAAACCGAGCTCTTTCAGAGCTCATATTTCCATTACTAATGTTGCTATGGCCCCAAAACCTTTTTTAGTAGATATGTACATATCTGCCTTAATCTGACAGCAGTGAACTGCCTAGTTCTCTCTCATAGCTCAACTCCTTCAGGGCTCATAAAACATGCATTCCTCCACTTCCTTCAAAATACAGTTTGATTTGGTAGGCAATCATACCTATCAACACTTCCCTGTGTACCCCCTTCCCACACACATTCCCAAGCCGGCTGAAAGAGTAATTCCTGTTTTACTCAATCATCCAGTGATTAAAGCTCTGTGTGCTTTTAACATTTTTGATTCATCCTTTAGCAGTGGGAAGTTTTTTCCCACTCTCAGAAGACAATATAAACAGCCAGGATGTGGTATATTCAAGCACGGTCTCTGTGTCAATTCTCTTGTAATTCAAACAGAATATATAACTTTGTACTAAAAAAAAAATGCATGAGGATATGAGAATGATTGCCCATGAATTAAGGGACTTCCTGGAAAGGGTAGACTGGGACCTGCAAGCTTCCTGTATACTGAAGCATCTTCACCAAAGCTATGGATAAAGTCATATCACTAAGTCATAGCATTATTGTATCATCTTTTATGCTGCCTTCAGGTCAGGAAGGGGAATAGACTTTGAAACCCTGTTGTTACACTCAAAACTAAGATGCTGAGAAGTGACATAGATATCTATTACTAGTCTTGGGCTACCTTTTTCTCTCCCTTTTGTACCTCGTTTACCTGTGAGGAACTTGAAAAATTCCTTCTGAGAGTCAGATGTCAAGCTTGCAGTCTGACCACAACAGCTGTCTTATGGCGCTGAGGAAAGATTAGTTTCCTAAGTGCATCATCTCTTTTTGTTAGAATCAGTCTCTTTACACTTAAGAGAGATGTACTTCTCATTATTTTGTTTGTTTGTTTGTTTTTTCTTTTGCTTTCAAACAAATAGCTAAAAGTATAAATTTATGAGACAACCTGTTAAATGCAGTCTGTTATGCAAAAACCAATCACTTGGGTCTCTCACCCCTGCTCCTGTTTGTCTTTCATATAATGCCTTTCATAAACCTGAATGGTGAGATTCCTTGGGTAGCTTCAAAATCCTTATCTGTGCATTGTCCCACCCAGTATAATCCTTGTGTTGGTTAGGACCCTGTGAAATCCTTTAGTCCTACTGTTCCGTTATTAAAAAAGGACTTCAGCTCCTTTGCTGTCCTTAATAATGCAGAGCAGTGACAGCATCTTAGCAGTGATTTTCTCTGATTATATATTCAGATTAAATGTCAACCAGAAGAGTCTTGAGAGCTTACAATTTTGCCTCCATTTTTATTTACCAGTCTAGTTATTTATTCCAGTAATATCTTTTTTTTTCCTGTCTTACAGAGTTAGAAAACCTACTTTTGCTGATTTATACCTTTATAAAAATAGTCAGTAAGTTCATTTCCTTTGTACTTTGTTTTGAATAAAAGTCTCTAAATCTTTGACTGAGAAATATGTAGTAATGTTTTTTATACATAGGGCATGTAACATATATGTGTTATATATATATGTATATATATATATATATATATATATATATGTATATGTAACATGTACGTGTTTATGTTCTAAAAAATATAGTGTCCCCAAACATTGGACACAGGAGCAAAAGCAGAATTATTTTTATAAAGCAAATCTTAAGTTTTTTTTCTGGTGAAAGAACTTGGGTCATACTTTTTTCTGGTTTAGCAGAGAAAATAACAGAAACACATTCCTTTGAAAGTTTTGAATGATACTTGAGAGGCTCCAGGAATTTCCTAACAATCACATTCATTATCTTATGCAAGAACTTAGTAATATAAATCTTAGATCAAAAGTATTTGACAACCAAGAATAGTCACTATCTGTACCCAAGAGGCAATTAATTGTATTAAATGTTGCTTTTGTATTTATGAAACTATAATAACATGATTATGGCTCTATGACCATGTGGAGGCTGGTGACTAGTGGTGTCCCTCAGGGGTCTGTCTTAGGACTGGTATTGTTTAATATTTTTACCAATGATATAGACAATGAGATTGAGTGCACTCTCAGCAAGCTTGCAGATAACAAGCTGAGTGGTGCAGTTGATACAACAGAAGGAAGAGATACCATCCAAAGGGACCTGGACAAGCTAGAGAAGTGGGCCTACATGAACTTAATGAGGTTCAACAAGTCCAACTGAAAGGTGCTGCACCTGGGCCGGGGCAATCACAGACGTATAGAGACTGGGTGGAGTGCTCATTGAGAGCAGCCCTGCAGACTTGGGGGTTCTGGTGGACAAAAAGCTCAACATGAGCCAGCAATGTGTACTTGCGTCCTGGAACTGCAAATGGCTGGAGCACCTCTCCTATGAAGAAAGGATGAGAGAGCTGGGGATGTTCAGCCTGTAAAAAAGAAGGCTCCGGGGCCATCTCATTGCAGTTTTTCAATACCTAAAGAGGGCTTATAAAAAATACAGAGAACAACTGTTTGCTCATGCAGATAATGATTGGAAAAGGATTTAAAATTGGTTTTAAACTAAAAGAGGGTAGATTTAGATGAGATGTTAGGAGGAAAATCTTCACTCAGAAGGTGGTGAGGCACTGGCACTGTTTACCCAGAGAAGCTGTGGATGCCCCATCCCTGGAGGTGTTCAAGGCAAGGCTGGATGAGGCCCTGGGCAACCTGATTTAGTGGGTGGCAACCCTGCCTATGACAGCTGTTCTATGATTCTATGATTACACAGCTCACCATGAATACCCTTAGAATGAGGTGCAGTTAACTCAACACTGTGGGAGATTTGTTTCCACTGATAGTTTCCTGTCTGTACATGAAGGATAGAGTTCTTTCAGTTGATAGGTGTGTGGATTTCTTGTTGTTGTTGTTGTTAGATTGTTTGTTTGTTTGCTTTGCCTTCAACTAAATGAACAATGTGTTTATGATGTACTTCTGCCAGCTCCAAGGGAATACAACAGCTACGGCTACAGATTGATCTCAAACAGGTGCTAGAGCATAATTAAAAAGACTGTCTTCTATTCAACACTGCAAATGGAGTCACACAGTGGAATTGTTGGGTCAATTCCATCTCTTGACTGCCCTGAGTTCAGTCCAGACTTGTGGTGAGGGGACTTGGCAATTGACAAGGATCTAATGATCTTGGAGACAAGGGGAGGGGCCTGCAAAAAAGGAAATTCTCAATTAACACCTATTTAGCTTTTATAATAATGCTCACACATAATTATACTGTCTGGTGTTAGAGGTATATTTGTCATTAACAACATTATATATATTTATGTATATTTTGGCAAGGTAGACAGAATCCTAGAATTTTTCATAATGACAATGTTGCTCTTGTAAAAATGCTAACTTTACCCTACATTCTTGTGATTGCACTTCATTCCAATATTTTTATACTTTTTTTCTTACAAATAACTCTGTTGGAAACACAAGATTGTTTTGAAACCAACTGTTATTTTCCTTTGAAAATAAACATCTCTTTGCATTTCTCAGTAGGGGACTTGCTTTGGCCTTAATCATGGTTTTCAAGCTATTCCTTCACAGCAGTTCATGTCCAAACTTTCCCTGTGCTTGCAGTTGATCCACAAGAAAAAAAAAAATGGAGCCTCTTAAGAGACTACAAAAAAACATAGATCTTCAGACCACTATTGTAGCCCTGCTATATATGATGAAGCACATTTTCCCTATAAATCTAGGTGTACTTATATGAAGCTACCTCCTAACAGAGCTAAGCAGATCCTTAAGTGCCACTACAATGCTTTTACCATGATTTTCTGCTTCTTGTGAAGGGCCTAATCAAGCCACCCAATTAATAAACAATTATGAGAGCACACCTCAACATTTCTTAATGAATACCTTAGACGTTTTCTGACCTAGTGTTAGCTGCTTCATACTTCTTGGTCACTCCCTCAACAGACTGAAACTAAGTCCATAAATTCCTCTAGGCAGGAAGTTAAAAATGCTGCAGTACCCATTCTCAATATAGATAAGTCATTTTGCACAACTGTAAAATGTCCTCAGCAAGTGTCAGCAGGGGGTTCACTGTCAAAGGACCATAAGTGTTCCTGCAGAAAATCCCAAAATCTGTGAGAAAAGAGAAGAAAAGCAATGTGAAAGTTTCTTCTCATGCTGGCATGTTGGTAGATGCAGTAGTATACACAGCAGGAAATGTTACACTCCCTGTACTTTCTCACTGCTAACCTCATTTTCCTTCCCTGCTGCAGAAGAGAGATGGATCCAAGACTGTGCTCCTTAGATAAGGCCACTTAGAAGGTCTTTAAGAATTCCGTGATTTTCCGTCTTCCATAGCAGATATTCGTTGGCAGTGCTAGCTGACATGGTAACTAGTAAGGTTGTGACTTTAGGATAGACAGAAGAAGCTACAGTTCTCGTATGCTAACAGGTTGTGTCAGTCCTCTCTTCTGAAAAGTAGACATGGATCAACTGAATTATATAGGCAAAAATTATACCATCTATAGCAAGTTACCAACATTGATAAGCTAACAGTTGTTCCTGTCTTCTTTCATCTTAGCAATTCTAGAATTAGAAACTGTAAAGAGACTTTTAAATAAATTTCTCCTCTACTTAAGATTTTGAAAAAGGAAACTTATATGAAAAAAGCAGGGTTATGCATAATTTCAAACAGAATGTTGCAAGTAAAGATTAAAAAAAATATATGGTTTTTAGAATTAAAAAAAAAAAATAATCCCAAGGACTATTATATAATAAAAGAAATTAAACTGGAGAAATGAAATTCTGATATTTTACAACATTTAATGAAATGAAAACTTTTGGAAAAAAAATAAAAAGAAAATATGTTTTTTTTTTTTTTTTTTTTTTTTAATAATTCACTTTGAATCAATCAAAATATTTTGTGTTTTTTCTTTTGTTTTTGTTTTTCTGATTTTGACCACATACATGTATATTATGACATTGTATTTGTATTATAAAATAACATCATAGGAAAACCTTGTGCTTAAATTCCCCAAATTCTTTTATTTTCCAAAAGAAAATAAAATATAGACCAAGATGTTACAAAATAATGTATTTTCAATATCTAATTTTGAAGGCAGATGGTTTGGCACTACCTATTTTGTTGCTGTACCTTATGAACCTTTTATGATCAGTGCATCTTGTCAGAATGATCATCTGGGCTTCCACATATGGCCATCAGGAAAATAAAGCATTAGCAGGAAAGTGCAAACTAGATTCCTAAGACTCCTAGAACAGGCTCTAGAACAGTTTTTTACTGTTCTAGAATATTAATACAATTACTGGGTTTTATTTAGAGAAGAATGACATTCCACTTACAGAATAAATATTAGGTTTTGTACAGTCTGTTTTTTATAGGATTTTGTAATATCTGATTATGGGATGTTAATAAATAATGAGAGGAAAAATAAATTGTTGAAATTTAAAGATTACACAACTAGAATGACTTAATTGGACGAAATGCAATCATTAACACTCCAGGAGCAGCATAAAATGGGCTGCATTGCATAGTCTCAGCACTTTGTGCTGTTAATCCAAAACAAATATTGCATAATTAAAAAGCAATAAAAATCATATAACATACATTTTGTCTAATACAGCTTCTGAAAAGATAATTCTTGCATTGTCTGACTTGCTGTGATGACAGCTGCAGTACTGTATCCCATGGATTTACACATACTTTTCTAAAATACTTTGTTTAAAGGAAGAAGAGTAGGTGGTGAAATTATGTTTGGTTAGTCATGTTGATTTTCATATGATCTTCAAGATATTCTCTTACTAGCACCTCATTAAGTAGACAGAGAACAAGAAGACTTATTATATAGTGAAACCTTAGATCAGACCCTGTAGGGAGGTTTTTTTTCTTCTTCTCATTTTCACCTCATGTGGATATGATATGCTCTCTCTGCTAAAGGTACAGCAGTAAGGCTTCCACTGTTTGACTGAAGTTACTAGCAGTTATGTGTTCTGTCTAGGCCATAGGCAGAACATATAAAGTCAGCACAAATCTTTAAAATTTAAGCCACTTAAAAAAAAAAAAAAAAAAAAAAAAAAAGTCATTTAGAAGAAGCATATATATATATATATAAAAAATGTTATCCTGACCTACACAGACTTTAACCACACTTGTTTCAAATATGCTCATATCCTCTTACCCAATATGATGTCTCTCTCTTTCTTATCCCTTTAGTTCCCCAAAACATTTGAAGTTTGTCTTTGTCTTCACTGACTGAATGCAAACTGCAGTGGTCTATAGAGATCTACTCTTCTGTTTCTAAATAAAACTCCTCTCTACATGAAATACATCATAACACTTTCTATCTGTTTTGACGTAAATGTAGATCATGGAAAGAAGTTTATATCTGACAGACCATGGCTGTAAGTCACTCTAATATCACCAGCAATGTTGTCAGCTTCTTCCCTCTCCTTAAAACAACGTACATGAACACCAGATGGTGAACTTGGAGGATAAGGAATATTTTTCCTTCCCTGAAAATCTTCCTTGGTAGGGTAAACATCTCAAAGCTCAAGTCTGACCCATATTTTGCTTTCCAAAATAAGGATTCATTGATCGAATTAGTGGCTGAGTGAGTAAATTAATTATCCTCTTCAGTCAATCTCCATTAGCAGAAAATTGTTGTAATTCATGTCCAATATTGAACACAATCTGGAACTCATTCTTGTTTGTCATTCTTATAATGGGGTTCTTTGTCCCACAGAGGCCGGTGACAAAGCTACCTCCAGGCTGACTGCCAGCCCTTGAGGCTTGACTGAGATAATGAATATCCACAGCTACCAGAAACTGGAGATGGCTCCAAATGATACATCAGGTCAGTGAGGAGATGAGTAAGCAGAGCAGAAGACAAAATACCTAGATCATTACTTTTTTTTTTCTCTCTTACATGTATGGAAAACAGGAGCCTCTGTGCTGAAAGCCATGGAGCAGAGCTCAGTGGTTGGTTGCCCCCCCCCACTTTTTTTTTTTTTTTTTTTTTAACTTGCTCAGTCAGAAAAGCTAGCATAGAGTAAAAGTGAGAATTGGAAAAGACCCATTAGGTCATTAAACTGTCTCCCTGCCAACTGCCAAGGCAGGATTGGTCTTAACAATATATCACTTCTTTCTGTTGTTCAGTACTGTCTTGCACTTCATGTGGCTGACTTACCTTGTAGCTTCACTGCATTTGGAAAAACTGGTGTGTATTGGAACTACTTCACTGCACTTTTCTTCTGTAAACTTTGCCATCTAAGACCATTTTCTTTTAAAGCAGGGATAAAATAAATCTTCTGTCTCTGACCGGCTATTAGAGGGCTGAATGTTTTTCAAAACAAAAAGTTAAAATAACAGTCCTAATGATAGAGTGATAGAGAATGTAGGAGAAATGTTTTTTTGGTATATAAAGGGTACCGTAGAACTATAAATTATGAGGATTAAAATTTATTTTGCCAAAAAATTGTTTATCCTTGCCAAAAAATGTTTATCCTTGACAGCAGATAATCTAAACTAGAGGTTTATTATAACCGTCACTTCAGTTAAATCTAATGGGCATGTTTCTATCACCTTTATGATTACTCTGCCTTCTACCTTTTATGCATTTCCTCTTTCTCACACTTTCTCTGATTTCTGTCTTCTCTTGACTTCCAGGCTTACTCATCTCCTCACTGACCTGATGTATCATTTGGAGCCATCTCCAGTTTGTTGATCAAGTCTTGCAGTTGCATCCTTGCTTCTTATTCATCCTGCTCTTACTGACTTATCAGCTAGTTTACCTACAAACAATTCCCAAAATGTCAAAATGTACTTTTCATTTCTTCCTCAAGTTCTAATCTCTATATCCAGACAGATTTAAGTCTTTTCTTTGTATTTAATATCACCTTCTGATTTGGAGTGCAGGTAACAGGAAAGAAAAAAAAAAAAAGTAGGATCATACTTTCCACTTGTTAGAATATCTAGAGTTTAGGTGCACAGTTCAAATGTATGCAAACTTTAAACTTTTGAAATATAAGGGGAAGCTACTTGCTGAAAGAAGTAGCATAAGTATTTGTTCAACATCTGGGCCTAAGCATGTGCAGTCTCAGGACCAATTCAATATATGAAAGAGAACCTTCCTTCTAATAACTTAACTGGTTTATCTTCTCAGAACTTGTATGTCTCAAAATATATTTCTATTATGCTGAAAGAACAGGAAACTATTCAGGAAAATGGGGACCTGTAGGCTATTTGGGATAGATTTGTCTATTTAATTTGAGTGGACCTCGTCAATAACGGGACTTGCCAGATGCTAGGATCTGTAATCTCTTTTCTCTTATCCAGGTAAGCTTTTTATATATCTGTATTTAAGCATTTTTTTTCCCTCATGTTTTCTTTATGGATGTGCAGCTTTGCTGCTAATACTGCCATTAAGCTTGACTGTACTCACAGTCAGCTTACCTCCTAATTCAAAGTGAAATGATTGCTACAGAACTGATTTTTAAGTGGGATAAATTTATTATTCTATGGCTATGTCTAGAAGGAAGAGAGAGAGCACATAATAAACAACTGAGTGTGGATCCCAGCTCTTCTAAAACATCTTGGTCTCCCATGGTTCAGTCACAGAGCAACTGTTACTTACTTCACTAAAATTTCCTCAGGGTTTAGACTCTTCCTTTTTGTATCTGTAACTTTCCTCGTTGCTGCCGACTTACAGGTGAATTACAGATATTGTGTAGTTTTAAAATACTTTGATTCTGATTAGTGCTTAATTATGGAAGGCCAGCAGCATTCTTGGTTTTGTTGCTGCGAGTTAATCTGGCAGATTTTTCATCTTCTTCACAATGTCAGTAGGAAAAGCAAAATTGCTGCAGGACTTAGACTTGAATCCTGGTCTTTCCTCTGGGAACATTTTAGATCCTTCTAAGTTAGAGTTTGTATAGAAAAATAAGAGTCAGGTACCAGGAGCAAAAGAGAACTGTGATTTTGCTAGTAGACCATAAGCCATAAGAAGCATAAGCATTCAAGTGTTGCTTTGTGAGGTCCCTATTATACTCAATTCTTAACAATAAAAGTGGGGAGGACAGTCAAGGTGTTAGAGGGATATTGTAGGAAAGCTACATTGTTGTTACACAGTAGAAGCATTGAAGCCTTGTCCTGGATCTTCTCAAATCACATATTTTTTTTTTAATGAAGTTGTGGTCTTCTCCACGTCCACCTTTCTGATAAATTCTCACACCCCCTAGCCACGGTGGTGTAACATGACATTAAAGGGAGAAACCTGTAGGGCTGCTCCCGGGACATGCATTGCTGGGTAGATCCGAACCAGCTCCCACCAGTTGCTGGCAAACTTTGCTGTTTGGGCTAGTGCCAAATCAGATCAATGGAGCTGTAGCTAACTGAAAGATGTTTAATGTAAGAAGTAGGATAGAACAAGAGAGAACACCTATGGTTATTATAATATCTGCACAAACAGGAGAAAGCTTATCTGGCATTATAAACCAAGAAAATATTGGAAAATAATGAGAATTAATCTTTAAACTGAAGGAAAACTGAAAGCATCCTTTTGAAATAGTTGCTTTAATAACAACACTAATAGAGCTTGTGCTTAGATTTTATGACAGCCAGTGTTTTGATTTTTTTTCACTCTAAGCTCTCTTTATGGGCCTCCAGTTGTCTTGGCACCTAGATGCCAAGAGTAGCAGTGGGATGAGCACTGATGATTTCAGTGCACACCTTATGGGTTGGTAAAAAGAGACAGATAAAAACTCACCAGTTATATAAGAATATGCATTCATTTGGCATCATTTACATAAACAGTTTTCAAAACGAAGCCTGCAGAACACTTGCTGCTGGTCCTTGAAGAGTTAGCTCACCACACAGTGCAAATTTCACTGCCTTTCTCCTCTTTTCTAAAAAGATGTCTAAAATTCCTAGTGCTCCTTCTAGGAGATTCTAGGCAAGCAGATTCTATATTCTTACAGGAATGTTATCTGAATACACTGGTTAAACATATTAATACACTGGTTTCTGAACACACTGGTTAAAAATAAAAATTAAAACAATATATATCAGATCTTCCACTGGCATCTTCTGAAAGCTAGCAGCTGTCCCTCTTTAACTATCTGGCAAGCACCTGATGTACAGCAATAAGAAATTATAATACTTCTTTTTTAAAAAACATGACAAGGAGTCAATAAAAAAAACAACTCACAGTAACTCATGATTATTCCAACCTTGGTTTGTGCACAGTCAGCATGCTGAGATATTCTGAGCCAAGAGGATTTTTTCCTTGCTTTTAAATAAAGATTTATTCATAAGAGTAAAGAGGGCAAATTCCCAACATTTCAGCCCTCAGCTGGCTTTTGTCAAGGCTTTCTAATGCACACACATGGTCAGGCTTGGCTAAACCACAGGAGAAAAAAAGTTACAATGTTAATTCTATGGATTGATATATATACTCTTTGTAGTAATGTTAAGATTTGCCAAACTTCTCATGGATGAGGAATGTGAAAGCTTAGGAATATGTGCAGATCTGCATATACTTTTACACGCACAGATAAATAGAGCAGTCTGTGTTTTGCCACCATGACTTTGCCACTGTATTATCTTACTCCACTCTTAATTCCATTAAATTCATCCAGTAACCCTTTCAACTACACGACTGGAGTAAAAGTGTCAAAATCTGGCTTTCAGTGATCCTATGAAAAAGCGAGTTCACTTCCTTCCCTCCCCCACCTTATATGTGGGATAAGACCCATGATTATCTGATGAGGCATTCCTTCATTTTACATTTCAAAACACCCAAGAGAGCATTACTGTTAGTTTAACAAGCATTTGGTTTTATTTCCACTTCTTTCCTGTATGAGTGGATAAGGTAAAAAATACATTTCAGAGCTAGCTTCTGCTTAGCTCTTTTTGGGGCTCACCCAACCTATGTGAGGACATGAAATCTCTCCACTCACATTCTTCTTCAGTGGCTGGTGAGTTCCAGTCTATGTTCCCAGGACAGTTGCATTTACTTTCTATGTTTTAAAAGAAATGCATAATGTTACACATTTTGCTTGCTAAAATCACTGCCTATAGCAGCCACAGACCTGACAGCTGTGGCTGGGATTTGTAACTTTTCTATTTAAACCAAACCACACTAGGAGACTGCTTTTGTTATCCCTTGGTCTTCTCACATGAGTCTGGCATACCTGGCTTTTCATTACTTGCCTATCTAGCCTTTATAAAAGCTTATCTGGCCATGAAAACTATGCTATTTAGAAGTCTATTGAAAGTGTGAGAGAGAAGCTGAATCCTCTCAGGGTGAGGGAGAAATTACCTCTAAGACCCCTTTTGCCCATCAGACTGTTAGAGTTATATAACAAACAGACAGTATGGAAACAAACTAAATATTTATAGAAGCAGCACTAGCTGCCACCATTTTAGCCTTCTTTCTTTTTCCCTGGCAGCAGAAGGAACAAACACCAATAGAAAACTTTTTTTTTTTTTTTTTTTTTTTTTTTTTTCCTGGGAAGAAGGCTCCAGCCCTTCATGCTTGGGATGGCAAAATTCACTTTTGCTTGCACCTCTGAAAAGAGATTAACAGGCTGTGCTCATACACTAGCAGGCATAGTCGGTATGAAGGTAAGATTATTTATCACTTTCCTGGATTAAGGAATTTATATTCTGTCTAGTTATCCCTTCAAAAAATCAAGTGGCATTTGGGGATCTTGCCTTTTTTACCCAGGTGCTCTACCATATGGTGCACGGACTATTATTTTATTTCCTCTCCTATTTTATTTTCCTATTCCTCCTCTTTGTGAAGAGGAATAAAATTTTAATTAACATAATTGTGAGAAATTTTGAAAATACATGGAAATAAGTCTTTGAAATACCACTTAAAACTAATTGAATTCATATTAATTGAAAAAAATACATAATAATAAATTAAAAAAAAGTTACAGTTTTAAGTACCAATATTTTCTAATTTGAAAAGATTCAAAAGAGTGTCTTAACATTGTCAGGCATACCAAGCGATATACCATAAAATAAGTTGAGGTAGAGGAAATATTTTAAAATAATGATAAAAATTAAAATACTTTTGGAGAAAACATGAGGCACAATATATATATATATATATAATAATGAGAATCTAGAATAGAAAATCATTTCTGAAAGCACCAGTCAGAAGAAAAAGGTTTTCTGCATACAAACAAGATTGTTTATCTTTAGAAAATAAAGACCTTTAATGGAGTCAATTTTTACCCCTATCAAATACTTTACTTATTTTGTCCTTTTCAGTTTAAAGACTTTGATGTCTCTGTTTGTTTTGTAAATGCAGTAAAAGTCTTTACATTTAAAGCAAGCTCCAAATTATGATGTCTTCATTGCACAAAAACTTAAATAAGTAGCATGTTATAGAGAAGAACTTTCCAAAGTCTTAAAATTAAATTATTTTAATTATTAAATTTAATTATTTAATTAAATTTAATTAAATTTAATTATTAAATTAATTAAAATTAATTATTTTGCATTTGCTTAGTTTGGTTCAGCTGGCAGTTTGCTCCTTCTGATGTTTGTTCCCCTTTGTATAACTCCCTCTCTCAATAATACTTACTTTTATACGTTTTGGAGAACTAGATAGAGCTTGCAGATATCTTTAAAGGTCCTTTTCTCTTTAGCCGATGTGAAGTAATACTACTTAGAAAGGTCTTGAAAAGCAGAAGTCATAGGTTTAGTGGAGGAGAAATTCCTGCTCCAATGGAATTAACAACTTTCATTGACTTCAAAGGGTTGCTCTTTTACTCCATAGCTGTAGGTGTATATAATGGTATGTGTACACAAATAGCAGTATTTACGGGAAAGAGTTTTCCAGAAAGTACCACTACTTGGGGCTCTATGAAGTTATTATTAATATCCACAGACACTAGGGTACCAACTGAGGTGGAGAGTGGAGGGAGAAAGAAAAGAGAGAAAGAGAGAGAGAAAGAGAGAGAGAGAGAGAGAAAGAAAGGAAGGAAGGAAGGAAGGAAGAAAGAAAGAAAGAAAGGAAGAGAAAGAAAGAAAGAAAGAAAGGAAAAAGAAAGAAAGAAAGAAAGAAAGAAAGAAAGAAAGAAAGAAAGAAAGAAAGAAAGAAAGAAAGAAAGAAAGAAAGAAAGAAAGAAAGAAAGAAAGAAAGAAAGAAAGAAAGAAAGAAAAAGAAAGAAAGAAAAAGAGCCTCTGCAGGTCATCTAGTCCCCTGCTAAAAAAGAAAGAAAATACCTTGTCTGGAGTAATTAAAACCTGGAAAAGAAATAAAAGAGCAAAGGTGAAAATATATCAAAAATATCAAAAAGATTGCAGACTGTAGCTGAAACATTTTTTGACATGGAAAGGCAATGATAAATGGATACAAATAAAAGGAAAGATAGTCAAAAAGTCAAAAAAAATCATTGATTTTTCCTGAAGCATTCCTCATATTATTGCCAGAGAAGCTATGGGTAATAGAAGATAAATAGCTAAAAATCAGGGTAAGCTTATTTCTACAAAAGAATACCTAAATGGATGAGTAAATAATGGAAATGATAGCAACCTTATAACAGAACTTCAATAAAGAACATATGTTTTTGGATTAAAAGTATGTCACTCCATTCATTTTGAGAAAAATGTTCATGCTTTGGAAATAAAAGAAATAAAACAAGTAAGGAATTTGACTCTGTTTTCAATGTGCGAAGGACCTTTGCCTACTGTGCACCATCCAGCCAGGTTGTACCACAGTCTGGGTACCCATTGCAAGTACCTTCACTTTAAGATGAGTTTCCAGAGATAATGGATAGGGTCAAAGTAATGGACAGATATTTCCTACCTATGAATCTTGAGTTGCAGTACAGTTTGAAAGGTACATTCAGACCTTTTTCTAGTGCTTTTTTTATATAACCATCAAGGCTATATTAGTGTGAAGGTTTCAAAATATAACTGTGGAAGCAAGTGAAGCAGATACTAGAGATGTAAATATTGCTGCATCATCATGAGGTCCAGCTGCATTTGTCCTTGTCTAGAAAGGAAATAGAGGTACCCTGAGACTGATGAAGACATCTAATTTTGAGATACTCTTGCATTCATCTCACTGAACTATGCTGTTCCTACATTTTGAAATACAGCTCTGAGTGACTGCAGTGTTGTTAGAAGAATGAATAAAATAGACACACTCAATGGTCATTGTAGAAAAACAATGTGCTTACTTTTGTTTATGGACATACCTAAAATAATCAAACAGATACGTAAAATATATATATATATTATTTTCCACTACCTGCTAGGGGAAAAATCCTTTAGATGGCTAATTCCAAATATTTTTCCATGTCTGATATAACAGCAGGATTCTGGCATTACCCATAGGAAAATAGACCACATGTCTGTGCACATTTAACACACCCTTAGGGAGACATTGTTTTTTGGTGTTGTTGTTTCAGACTTCCATCTCTGTTATGCTTGTACATATGGTGGTGGTTTGCTTTTTTTTTTTTTTTTTTTCCAATTGTAAAATAGAAAATTTTTGTATAAAGCATAATACTTGGAAAGTAGTACACTTTCTATTGGGGAGGAGTGAAGATGTCTAGAAATAGGGGAAGAGCTGCAGGGAACTATAGGAAGAACTATGAAGATGTCTACAACTATGGGAAGAACTGGAGGTTTTGAGAAAGGTAAAAATAAAAAATAACATACAAAAGAGAATATTATCTGGAAAGGTCATCAGGTAGATCCCATTAAATATGAAGAATATATTAACATATCTGATCCCTAAAACAAGGAAAAGATCCAAAGACTCTTTGAAGAATAATGCAGAAAAAAAATGGTGCCAAACTTAAATCTAACCAAAAGCAGAAAGCCAAGGATTCTACAGTGCCTGAAAAGCCACAAAGATATTAAGAGCATATAGTAGAAAAAATGGTATTTAAAAAACATAAATACATTTAGTCTCCTACATGGATATTAACACGCCACTCTCTGCGCTGTTCTACATGATAGTAAAATGATATTGTAAAACATGTAGATTCATCTACCTTGGCTTCTAATAATGGTGAAATTCTATATGCTCATTCAGTTACAGGGGAGACTCTGGATGTGATCTAGGTGCAATAAGCTCCTGTCACTATGCGAGGTCTGTGTTGGTTGAAACTACCATTTCTCACTGTTGCCAATATCTACAGAAAACAGGCTGCAGCTACAGATGTATGTACTGCAAATTGAGCAAGAACTCAAGAGTTTGGGGCTTACAGACATACTTTCAAGCTTTTTTGACAAAAATACAGTGGAGCAAGTCCAGTGCTAGATTTTACAGACCAAATCGAATAAACCTGTCTTGCCTCAGATGAAAAGAGAATTCAAAGTGATGGAGTTAGAGCTCGAGAAGAAATCCCACAGAAAGTAAAAAATGCTATAAGCACTGCCAAGTTGAGGAAATATATTCTCAATTCCTATTACCCATTATGGATAACTCTTCATTTTATTTTCCATTACCTATTTTCATGAGGTTGCTATAAAGGCCTGTTATAATGTATATGTAAGGAATGCAACTATTATTATATTCCCCTTGTTCAACAAAAGGATCAAATAGGACAAAACTGCCTGTTTGTCCCTCTAATTTTTAGTTTATTGTGTTACTAACATGAAAGAAAACACACAGAACCTACAAACACACACACACACACACACAAATACTAATGTCAAAGAATATGACTGGGCCTCCAAGCACTGTGTGATTTCATGAAGAAGCTGTCTCCCTCTCTCCTAGTCTGTAAATGGCTGGGATGCCACATTGACTACCTATCGTATCACTTTGTTACTCTGGGGACACATACTGTCTTGCAATAGAAGACACTTTCTCCAGAATAAAATTATAATAAATAAAATAAAATAAAATAAAATAAAATAACATAACATAAAATAAAATAAAATAAAATAAAATAAAATAAAATAAAATAAAATAAAATAAAATAAAATAAAATAAAATAAAATAAAATAAAATAAATAACATAAAATAAAATAATCCAGTAGTACATGAGTTTACAATGACCACTACACAATAACACAGAAGCACTCCAAGCCATAGTGCAACTACATGTGGACTGTCTGCCTGTCCTGTATCTGAAGTATGGGCTATGCAACTGATTTCAAGTTCCCACACTTGAGAAAACACTCCCCACCTGCAACCAGCCTCCATATCAGGTGAGAGTTACATACACATCAGCTTCTCCTGGTTTCTGTAGACAGAAAATCAGGGTGTGAAAATGATGAAAATTATGATTAACTGATGGAAATTATGGGAGACCCACACTGGGGACCATCTGTTAGTTCT
The DNA here is from genome assembly GCF_963932015.1 of Anas acuta. Taxonomy (NCBI): domain Eukaryota; kingdom Metazoa; phylum Chordata; class Aves; order Anseriformes; family Anatidae; genus Anas; species Anas acuta. Next base: position 126,094,836 of record NC_088980.1, on the reverse strand, counting down.
GTTTCAGCATCAGATGCAAAGAAAGGGGCAACAGAGGGAAAAGAAAAAGAATATAGTGGATTGATTTGACTTAACATTGTCTTTCCAAACACTGCAGACTAATTCATAGTTCAAGAGAAAGATGGTGGAGAAACAAGAGAGGAGGAGAGAACAGGAAATCAAATCAAGTCTATCCAAAAGTAAGCAATTAGGCAAAACCAAATTATTTTTGTTACAGTTCAAATAGTACTGTGCTCATGTTAGGAAGAGATGAGCAACAACACTGAATATTGTTGGCTATCTACTTATATTTGATGTAATGCTATTACAATCATTTCCAGAGAGTGCCAACATTTGGGCTGTATTTATTCATCCCAAATTTCAGCGAATGTCTACATCATAAACAGGTATAATGAAAAGTACACAATATCATTAAAAAGAAAAGAGCGTATTAGAGAAATTCATTGTGGTATTCTGAAAGAATCTGTTCTTCCTTCTATTCTTTCCCATCATATCTTCCCAACTGAATCTCTAAATTTTTTTTTCAGATCTTTCTTGTATCCAGGGGGGAAATTTTCAGAAAGTTTCTCCTGCACTTGGACTAGCACATCTCTGGACATCAACCCTTAACAATTTGTAAAATAACTTTATGTCATGTTGAATTATAAGAAAAATGAATTTTGTTGTGTTCAAATTTTCCTGCATGTGAAGAATGAACCAAAGAAAACCAAGCATTTTCACAATGAGTTTGAATAGCCTTTGTGATGACAACTCTTAATATTTTTAAATTGCCTTATGTCCCTCCTTTTTTTCTCCTTTGTTCTCATGACATAGCTTGCTTCTTTCTTTTAAATATATATTTCTGGCTTTTAGTTTTCAAATGTAGTTCTTACAGCTTTGGTACCATCCCAGGAGGAAGAAATGCTCAGGTACTGAAGAATTTCTTTTTCTGTCTGCAGTTCTTTCCATGGAAGAGAACTTGGCCAAGTCAATTATAGTGCCTCAGTGGATATCCTCTGTTATGGATTGATCCCAGAAGTCAGCTCGGCCCCACACAGCCTCTCACACACTACCCGCCCAGGTGTAATGGCAGAGAATCTGAAGTATAAAAGTGAGAAAATTTGTGTGTTGTGATACAAACCATTTGCTAAGTAAAGCAAAATCTGTTTGTGCAAGTAAAGCAAAATCAGAATTTCATTTGCTACTTTCCATTGGCAGGCAGGTGTTCAGCCACTTGCAGGAAAGCAGGGTTCATTAGGGATAATAGTTTATTGGGAAGACAAGTGCCATCATTCTGAACATTCTCCTACACCTTCCTTCCCCCAGATTTTACTGCTGAGTATGCCATCATATGGTGTGGTATGCCACAGTCAGTATATGTCAAATGTCCTGGTTCTGTATCCTCCCAGCTCCTTGTGCACCCCCAGTCTCCTCGCTGCCAGAGCATCATGAGAAGCAGAAAAGTCTTTGAGTCTGTGTAAGCACTATTCTGCAACAACTAAAGCATTAGTGTGTTATAAAGCATTATTTTCAACATTATTATTAGCACCGTACCAGTGACTAGGTAGAAAATTAACCCTATCTCAGCCAAAACCTGGACATTGTACAGGTTAGAATGAGTCCAGAGGAGGGCCACAAATATGATCAAGGGACTGAAGAACAAGTTCTATAAAGGCAGGTTGAGGGATTTGGGGTTGTTTAGCTCAGTGGAGAAGGCTCCACTGAGACCTTATAGCCTTCCAATACCTAAAGGGGGCCTATAGGAAAGCTAGGGAGTGACTCTTTGTCAGGGAGTGTAGTCATAGGACAAGGAGTAATGGCTTTAAACTAAAAGAAGGGAGATTTAGATTAGATGTTAGAAAGAAATTATTTACTATGAGGGTGATGAGGCACTGGCACAGGTTGCCCAGAGAAGCTGTGGATGCCCCATCCCTAGAAGTGTTCAAGGCCAGTCTCGATGGGACTTTGAGCAAACTGGTCTAGTGGGAGGTATCCCTGCCAAGGGCAGAGGGGGGTGGAATTAGATGATCTTTAAGGTCGCTTCCAATCCAAGCCATTCTGTGATTCAAACATTCTATGATTGTCTTTGGACTGAGTTCCAGTTTGTCAGCTTACCCAGAGGCACAGAAGAAAACATCCCCTGACCACTAACTCTACTGAAGAGTTCAGGTTCTCAGTACTGTTATATGTCACAATTCTGGTGACTTCCAAGTATTTAATGAAGCTCACATATAAAGCATACACCTTTATATAAACATATTCAAACTGAATTCAGTTAGATATGTCTTCTACTAGCTCTCTGAAAACTTGTCTTCTCCACAGAGCAAATGAATAAAAGAAACAACAAAAGATGCCTCAAAAGAACATCAAGTGTAAGTATTGATCATTTCACTTATTTATTTAACTGCATAGATGTTACAAAATAGATCAAAATGACGTACATTTCTTTATAGTTTCAAAGTAGTAAAGGCTGAAACAGGGATACAAATTTATATCTCATGTATAGCATGTATATAGTACCAAACGACAATATGAAAAAAACAGTATATTGTTCACTGTATGTGTTACACAAGCTTTCTTCTCAAAAAAAAAAAAAAAAAAAAAAAAAAAAAAGATAAAATGTCACATACACAATTATTGGAAAAAAATAACGTCTAAACCAGAAATGTTGAAGATACATGAGAGGGGTAGAAAGGACATTTCACTGTATAAATACTTTTTTTTTTTTTTTTGGGGGGGGGGGATGGGGGAGCTTGGGTTCACATAGAAAGATTAAAAATGTAATTATTTTCCAATCCCCAGCACATTCAGTTCTCAGAAAAATCTTCCTTCCTTACTGTAAAGCATATAGAAGTAGAAAAGCAACTGTAAATGGTTTGCTTTTTAAATGAACCCTGCTTTTAAGCACCATTTATTACTTAGGAGCACCCTACATGAAACAAGATGTTTAACTCCTCAGAGCTACTACCTTCCAAAATTACCACTCACTCTTGAAGAACAGGTTTTTTTACCTTAAATAACATATCTAAGATGATTTCTCACTTATGATGTACTGAAGCTCTAATGAGTTTGTAATATGATAAACAGCTGAGTGATTTGAAAAAGAATTGCTGTAGTGAGTTAAACATATAAGCTGAGGGACAGCCCTTCTATTCTCCTGCCGTCCAAAACAACCTAAGCATAATTTATAGGGATTGTCAGTATGAGGGGTATTAAAAGAATTTACAATCTGATTGCCAAATGATAAGATGCCAAAAGCTGCAGGAATAATAAATTCTTTTTCACTCTTAATTTTCTCTTTGGCAGAAGACAAGAAAATGATACTGAATTGAAACCATTTCAGTCTGGTTTTCTCACACTTCACACCTGGAGGAGCTCAGCAGAGTGGGGCAACTACCTAAAGTTTATGCCTGCTCCATTAACTTACATAAATTTTAGAATGCATTCCCTTATAATACGAGCAAAAGATTCTTCTCTAACAGAAAATAAATATATCCTGAGACAAACTCAGCAACTGAAGGTCAGCAAGAAAATCTTGAAGCCATCATTAGTAATTATATTTTTTTCTATGTTGAATCAATCAGATATGTTATTCTTTTTATTGCTTTTTTCAATTTATTTTCTATTGAAATAAAGCAGTTTGAGAAGGTTATTGTTATTTCAGTTTTCTATTGACAGTAATTTCATGCTCTTCTTAGAGCCTAAGAATTCTCTATTTTAAAAAGCACCATAAATATGCTGTGTGCTCAAATTCTGTGATATCATTTTATTCCAGAAGAAAAAAAAAAAAAAAAAAATCTTGAAAACAAAAAAATCTTGAAAACAAAAAAATCTTGAAATCTTTGCCCAATAATGGGCAAATTGCAAGTGTAATTTGGACCTTTAAAATCCACATTTTATTAGGCATCAGTAGAATGTATTATCTAAGTAAGGAGACTTCCACCCCCTACTTTTTGAGAACTGCTGAATCTGAAGTAATGTAATCAAAAATTCATCTGACATCTGAATAGCTGCCTTACCTCTTACTTTTAGAACTTTGTATGGTAGATAAGCAACAGCCAATATAATTTTGATTTAGTTCTGTATTTACAAATGACAAAAAATTAAGAAATAGAAGATTTTTGTGATGGACCACTTTTCTCAAAGATAATGGATAGACTAAGTCACATATCTTTAAAATCAAGGCCATAAACTTTAAAGAAAATTAACAAAATGTATATCTATTTCTTTAAAAAAAAAAAAAAAACAAAAAAAAAACTTTTGGAAGTCAAATCTAATCTAAATATGTATTAGCATTCTTAACCACAAGAGGGCATCCATGCTTGCAACCAGATCCTCACAGGCAATCTATAAATACATATACCTATCTACCTATCTATCCATTTATCTATAAGGTATGGATATGGATATATTTCTTTCTATTAGATCCTGGCTATGTTATAGAGCACCTTTGCTCTGGAAGGTCTCCTCGTTCAGATTACTGTGGTATTTCCCCGTGTTGGTAGGGAACTTCAAGTCTCATTTTGCTGTCTCCAAATCTCTAGTGGAATTCAACTTTCTCAGCCCTATAAAGGTTATATCAACTCTCCTGTGGTCTTCACTGAGGCCTGGTCCAGCTCATCTCAAATTCAGAGTGGAACAAACTGATCTCAGAGAAGAGGAACACACAGCTTCTCAAGACTAAGTGTGCAAGGTCAAGCTTGGATTTTCTGAAGTCATTTATTACTCCAGAGAGAGGATTTGGGATCACTCAGATCTGCTCAGCATCAGTTTGAGATCATAGCTCTCAGAGGTCTTACTCTCCACATATTTTTTTCCACAGGCACCTCGCTGTTGTGATGATGTTTGTTTTGGTTTTGAACAGGAATACATTTTCTTCTCTGCTGCAAATAAAACTCTCATTAGAGCCTGAATAAACCATAAAAATGTACTTTGAAAGCATTATATGCTTAGCTGGAAAAGATCTCAAAAACCCTGGAGTGTATACAGTAATATTGGAAGTAAAACTCCTCTTCCACAAACATAGTGTATAACTTCAGCACCAGAACAAATAGGTTAGCACCAAAATGTATCAATTGCTACCCATCATCTGAAATGTTTAAATGAAGCAAAAAAAGAGAAAAAAATCACAAGCAGATATTATCGTATAAACAGTTGCACTCAATAGTTCATGACAACTACTTCATTATTACTCTTATACCTCTCACAGTATTTTGAACATGAATATTTTTAGCTTTATTCTAGTCTGTGTATACTTTCATAATTTTATATTTAGAATGGAACAAAAGTCTGAGCTAATTTCTTTGACAGCCAGGATTTCTTTAAAGGCACACTACTGTCCTCAGAAAGAATTACTACAAATATTTAAGGCTATGAGAATAGCAACCAGGGGTAGTTTGCTTCAGCATAACCTTGAACTCATCAAGAACTTTCATCAACATGTATCAGAGAACTGCTGAAAACATCTGAAATTTTCAGCGTATTTCAGTACTTCTGTTCCAGCAGCACTTTGCATCAGGCAAACAATCAGGCAGCCCTGACACTGGCAAGCAAAGTAGTTATTTGCTGTTGTTGTCATTATCCAACCCAAAAGAAAAATAAGATCAAAAGTGGGGAGATTCAGATAGTAAACTAATAATTAAATACAGTGGAAATAAACATCTTGTGTGTTAATCAAATTTCTGATTTGCTGTAATTGTCTCCATTCAATTAAAAATATTCATCTAATGCTTGAGTGCTAGTGGCTGGTTTTATCAGGAGCTGCTCATAAGAAATAGCTTATACCCAGATAATTTTTTGCTGTTGTTAGTTACAGTGTGATTACAATAGTTAATGCCTAGCACCATTACAGGATGTTGTGAAAAACCTGTGAACCTATTTGTTAAAAGTGAAGTTTTCTATATCCACAGAAAACAAAATATTCCACAAACTCAAGGTATTTGTAGCAAGTTAAAAAATAACAGATACAATAACATATATACCCGTTATAATAATTTCAGTTGAATTACAGAATTATAAATTAATTTACAACGTCTAGTCCTGTTTGGAAAGTGTACCGTACAACATATAAGTTGTAAGTTCCAAAGTGCATAGTCATTTCTTAATAGACCTACTGCTGTAGGCTCCATGGCTTAACCTGAACTTTTGCTTATGCTCTGCTTCCTATCTTGTATATATGTTTAATAAATATAAGAAAATTTCAAGGTGCACTGTTCTAACTGTACTGTCTTTACCTATGGGGAAGAATTCTTATGTGGAATAAAAATGTATCTGTTCCATGCATCTTTGTCAAAAGCTGTGCTAGCTGAGGACTAGTTACACATATAGTAGTTTTGTCTCACTGACTTCTTTCAATGTGTATGTAAATGACACAAAGAGATTGTGTTTCACTCTCAAAACAGTACTGGATTTTACTCAGCCAAAGCGTTTCACTGAGCATTGGCTAAGTCCAGGTCCATTTGAAACCACAAAGAAAATGATACATATTATAATTTTTAGGATAAAAGTAGAATATTACAAGTGTTGTCCCTTTAAAACATGGACACATATTAAGACAATATAATTCTCTGTTTATGGTCCTGTCAAATACAGGAGTGTCATTAATCAGAAGTCTGAAGAGCCACAGATCAGTTGCTGGCATTCTCTGAGGGATCATATTATGGACAGATGGAGAGGGTCTGGCATCTTTGTGTTTGTTTTTCTGTTTGTTTGTTTGTTTTAGCACCAATATGATATTTCATATTCTGGTAAAAGACTGTCTCAAACACCTTCAAAAGGTCTTAATTAGTGACTTAAAGACACATAGCACCAGTGGAATTATCCTCTGTTGTTCTGCTTGCTCTCCTCAATATTACTTTTCAAAGTTTGTAAACTTCAGAGGTCTAAATGTAGCAGTGCAAGCACAGTAAACATATATACTTAAAGTGGAGTACATTCCACCATGTAATATAAAGCCAAGACTCGGCTATTTCAATGGCATACTAGTTGTGGTAGACATTGGATTTCCTCCTTTTTACAATCTCTTTTTCAAGAGAACTACCTGTATAGTAGTCTAGCTTGAAATGTATGCCCTCTTTATGGGTGTATGCTATAGATTATAGTAAGCACACATAAGACGTTCAGTTTTTTATAGAAAGGGTGTGAATAATTTGTTTTGTAATAATTCATACAGATATTTTCAGGAAATAGCAAAACATATTTTAAAGGGCACTGCCAATTGCTTTAGAAATTTGAAATATTTATCACAAATCTGTATGAAATTTTAAGGTCACTTAATTAATTTTTAATATTTTATTTGGAAATCCTATTGTCTACATTTAGGTTCATCTTAAAGTTTTACCCGGATGAGTTTCAGTCAGGGGATTAGCATATATACTGGTGAGATAATAGTGTAAAAGGCTTAGTTTGGATGTCATGTATTGATATAGACTGCTTTGTAGAAATATATTTATTTTCCTTCCTGTACAGGAAAAACTGCAGCAAAGCACATTTATACCATCGTGAATGTAATGTTCAAAAACACGGGAATATAAAGTTTGGCTGTACTGATTATACCAGTATATATATAGTGATGTAGCTTTCTACCTAGATAAGATTATGCATGTGAGTTAACAGCTACTGCCTCTTGGCCGGTGTGGTTTCTTATTCTACTTTTCCTGTCCACACACAGGCATCATTGATGATAGCAGCAGCCATGTGCTGAACTCTTGAAACACTATAAATGAATTAATGTTGTGCATGAGGTAGGTAATATCCTGCAGTTTCTCTTGCACATATGTTTTCCTCTGCTCAGAGTCCCATTGACACTGCAGATGAAAGCACAGGTGTAAATAGGAAGAAACATTGGTAATGTGAGGACAAATTGTTTCTTTGCATGTCACACTCCATTTTTAAAGCACAGTATTAAACAATGACCCTTCTCTTTCTAGACCTATTATTTTTAAAAGGAGATTATATTTTAAGTATAAGTTGACAGTACCTTTCCATGTGCTTTTAACGGAACCTATCTTCAGGAAGCTACACTTGCTAAGGTGAAAATTAGTTTGTTCACCTTTACAAAATGTTCATCTAAACAGGTTAACGTGAGTCATAAATCCCAAAGGGTTTAAAACAAATTATACTATACTTTGAAAGCTAATTATACAAAAGAATACAAAAAGAAAACATCAGAGTATTATTACAGGATCTCTCTATATATAACATGTGCAAAATTCAATATACAAGCTTCTTGTTACTCATCCATTTTTTTTTGTTTGTTTTGTTTTTAAATAATGTAAACATTAACTTATTTAAACCAATATAAGTAATTTGATGTTACTCCTGGGAAACAAAGGTTGTTGGTACAAGAGCCTCCATAGCTTGGAGGGCAAGCAGAACACGGCACTCCTACTTTATATGGTGCTTCTCCAATCCAATTCCCCCTGAAAATAAGAAAGGAAACAAAATACTTAGCAATTTGAGAGAGGAAGAACAAATATTCATTAACAGCACATGTTTTGAGTGATTAAAGTGAATGTTTTGCATGATATGCTCCAAATGCTCCATTACTGAAAACATACATGAATATATTTCTGTAGGTTACTGATGGAAAAATAATATACTGATCCCCCCCAAAAAAGCAGTAGAAGAATGACCATGTCATCCCAGGACAGTGGTTCATTCCATATCCTTTATATGTCTTCAGTGAGTATCAGGTTTCATTGCCTTGGGTCCACATTGTGAAGCTCTGAGGCTGAATTCACAGTTCAAAAAAAAAAAATTAAAAAAAAAAAGGAAGATGACAAGTATTAATACAGTAATAATAATACTATATTAAAAAGAACTATATTGGGGCACTTGTAACTTGTAGGGGCCTCAGGTATTACTGGGAGGTGGAGGGCTCCCACTTGGTGAATAGATCTCTAGAGTTTGTGACAGAGCCCTGGGGAAAAAGAATAGAAGTCTGGAGAGTGGTCCAGACTTAGAGGTAACTGGAAGATCTAGAAATGCCTGAAAAACATTTTCAGACTTTTAGGTGCTTATATAAATTCCCAGGCTTTTAAAGTGAGGTAGGCAAAAAGTTAAAATTAGATTTCCATTTAAACATTACGTCTCACTCATGAGAGATCTTTCCTCTAGTTTGCATGGGACGTGATATACCAGTGTGTAACAAAATTATTTATGCAACATTTTCTCATCCCCCCACCTCCCAGACAATAACACTGGATCAAAGGCCCTGGTTTGGATTGTGCCTTGGAAGAAAGCAGGAATCTCTCAAATAATTTGCTCGTTTCTACTTCTCTTCCAAATGGGTACAGCAGACTGAGTGCTCAGGAAATATATTTAGTTTGATAACAGATACGGAAATCCAGGAAGAGTTTGCTGAAAGCTGATTTCTGCTTCACTTTCAATGCAACACATGGCTGACTTCTGTGAGTCCATTCTAGTTAACCAGGTGCAGGATCTTTGTAAATTTTATAATTATCCTCCTTAACCTTTCTTTTTTTTCTCCTGATTTCTGAAGCATATGTATTTTTTCAGCATTACAACATGGTATTAGTGAAAGTTATTGGAGTTTTAAACCCCAAATCTTTACCAAATTCCAATCTTAATAACTCAAGTAGGTAATAATAACATCTCCTTCTCCTTTAGAGAAGCTTCTGATGTTCTGTGTTACTCAGACAGATGCAGCCTTTATTGACTGAGAAAGAGACTTCAGAATGTATGCTCCAGGTCTCTAAACTCAGTGTCCTTAACTGAATTTTAATTAACTCTTAGGAATATAACCTTAAACCAGGGAAGTCCACTTAGTACTCTTTCTTGAAACTGTGCAAGAAGTAGATGTCAAAACCCTGATTCTACAACCTAAGAAACAAATAAATACTGAAAAATCTCCTCCAGAGAAGAAGATTGTAACTCCAGGTTTTGGTTTGCCTTTTGAGAAACATGGATTTTTAGGCTGCAAAAATATAAAATGTCTTTAATTGCTACCTGATAGATAAACAGTGTGCCAATTTTCAGTAATGCCTAATGCTTGAAACCATTCTTTTGCTGTTTCTTAACACAATGAGAGATTTATCCTAGGAAGATTTTATTTTTGTTTTTCCAAATTGAGTGATACAAAAAATAGTATCTGTGTTTCTCTTATAAACTTTGATTTCAGTTCAGTTTTTGTTGCCTGATAACCCTCATCTTCATTTCTTAACATCCTTTTATAGTATATATTAAAGAGAAAAGAAAAAAGAGATACTTATTTCCAAAGGAAAAGGGCCATTTTTTCAAGCCAGTTTTCTTAGTAAATCCTATCTTCTTTTAATTTGCAAAATCTTTAAAACTTCTTTTACTCATGTATCAGCTAGAATAATGACATATTCATGCATATTCTTTACCACAAATGGACCTGTGCCTGGACCAAAATTTTATGGAAAACATGCTCAGTTAATTATACTTAGCCTTCTATACAGAACTATGTCTCTGCCTATTATATATTAAATGAATGGTCAGAGAGACCATTCATTTACACTGTCCATGTTGCTTCTGAAGCACTGGTCCAAACCAAACCTTAAATTGAAGCTCTCCCCGATCCACACTTCAGTGATTCATTCTGCACCCAGACATGCGCTTGAGTTGATGTCTAGTGAACACTGGGGAAAAAAATAATTTCTTCATTTCAACCTAACACAGACTATCACAGCTATCTCATAATAGGGGTCATCCACAGGTGACTATGACAGATAATTTGATGGACCCAAATTTGAAAGGTAAGATGAGATTTGTAGACACTGAGCTTTATAGAAAAATCTATGCTAGGGCTGCCCTTATGCAGCATGGTTATAAGCAAAGGTGTCCTGTGGGCAAAAACGTGGGTTCACAGTAAATCAACAGCTTGATACACAGTCCTGTAGCTTACCTGAGGAAGTCTAACTCATATAGCAGTATGCAACAGAGTGAAGAAATGAGGAATTAAAAGTAAAGCTAAGCAAACACATACGAAGAGGACAAGGAGAATGGTGACAGTAATAATCATAAAAAATGTTTTTTTTCTTTTGTTCTGTGCACATCAGGTTATTTTTTTCTCTCTTTTTTTCTCTTTGTATACCAAAGACATGCATTTGCAACATGTTCAAATGTGATGTTAGAATGAATGAGCAGTCTGCAGAAAAAAAGCATAAATAGAGATCAGGCTGCAGAAAAATGAGTTAGCAGTCCTATGAGAATACCCAAACATGCATGCAGTATAAAAATAAACAATATTAAAAGAAAGTAACTCACTTTGGGGCATAGTTGCATACCAAGTAAACAGCTCGTCGCCAAACAGATCCCCAGACGTTCATATTGTGGCATGTGTGGATTGCGCAGCCTATACGGTTGGAAGTGGCCCAAACCATCTGAATAAATATTCATTATTGGTGAAGTCCAAATTGAAAAGAAATACATATGTATTATATATACATTTATATGACAGAAAGCTATAAATACATCACAGAAAAGTCCATCTTTGGACAGAACATTTTGAATAGAAGAATGTAATTTATGTAACCTGTGTGTAATGGGTGCACATGGGTCCATAGCATCGCATGGGACACCTGGGGTTGCAATCCTGAGGATAAGGGAAAGCATAATCCTTCACCTCATCGTACCATGGCTTTACCAGCTGGAGAATAGATCGATACCTATGTTTATTTAAAAGGCAGAAAGAAAAATATGTCATTTCAGATTAAGGTACTTTGGAACTTTCTGCTGCCAATCCCCATGATGCAAGTCACCTAAAAGTACATTTCTCAAAACATCATTAGGAGCATAGTATTAAGCCAATACCCAACCCAAGTGAAAAATCTCTGTGAATTATAGATGGATATCAATTATTGCTATAATACTGGATGAGTCTTGTATCAGTTTAAGATCTGAATCCCAAAGGCTTTACAAAGGGTAACAAAATAACTATTTCATAGTATTTGCTTACCTTCCAGTTCTTACAGACAGGTTCTGGCCCAAGAATCTCAGTAAGTAGGAAGGTCCATGGTCCCAAATGCAAGTAGCAGCCCAAGCCTCTGCAGATTTGGCCAGAGTTTCATCCCAAACCTGACAAAATAATCACAGAATCACAGAATTTCTAGGTTGGAAGAGACCTCAAGATCATCGAGTCCAACCTCTGACTTAACACTAACAGTCCCCACTAAACCATATCCCTAAGCTCTACATCTAAACGTCTTTTAAAGACTTCCAGGGATGGTGACTCCACCACTTCCCTGGGCATCCTGTTCCAATGTCTAACAACCCTTTCGGTAAAGAAGTTCTTCCTAACATCCAACCTAAAACTCCCCTGGCACAACTTTAGCCCATTCCCCCACATTCTGTCACCAGGCACATGGGAGAATAGACCAACCCCCACCTCGCTACAGCCTCCTTTAAGGTATCTGTAAAGAGCAATAAGGTCACCCCTGAGCCTCCTTTTCTCCAGGCTGAACAAGCCCAGCTCCCTCAGCCGCTCCTCGTAGGACTTGTTCTCCAGGCCCCTCACCAGCTTCATCGCCCTTCTCTGGACCCGCTCAAGCACCTCGATGTCCTTCTTGTAGCGAGGGGCCCAAAACTGAACACAGTACTCAACATGCGGCCTCACCAGAGCCGAGTACAGGGGGACAATCACCTCCCTAGCCCTGCTGGTCACACTGTTTCTTATGCAAGCCAGGATGCTGTTGGCCTTCTTGGCCACCTGAGCACACCGCTGGCTCATATTCAGCCGACTATCCACCATCACTCCCAGGTCTTTCTCCGCCAGGCAGCTCTCCAACCGCTCATCTCCCAGCCTGTAGCTCTGCTTGGGGTTATTGCGCCCCAGGTGCAGGACCCGGCACTTGGCCTTGTTGAACTTCATGCAGTTGACCTCAGCCCATCGGTGCAGCCTATCCAGATCCTCCTGTAGAGCCTTCCTACCCTTGAGCAGATCGACACATGCACATAGCTTGGTGTCATCTTTAAACTTACTGAGGGTGCACTCAATGCCCTCATCCAGATCATTGATGAAGATATTAAAGAGGACCGGCCCCAGCACCAGTAAAAGTACCAGTAGGCAGTAGTATGCAGAAAAAAAAAAAAAAAAGCAATCATGGTGAAAGAATATAACACATATCTTAAGTCAAAAACATACTTAAGAAAAAACAGATTTATAACCTAGGCAAAGACCTCCTGAATCCAGAAAATCATGGGTCAGCACAGTAACAGCAACAGTATTTCAGCATTTGCCCTAAAGGTAGGCAGAATCCCTGCCTATATCATCAGAGGAAGGCAGGTATTCATATTTCTCCTTTTTATCTGGAGCAGGCATTCACCTGCCATTTTCCCTCCTGAATTTATGAGATCCATGTGTGGAGGGGAGTGAAACATTGGATAGAACACAGAAGGTTAAAGAGAAGTACAGGCGCATAGGGAAGAAAAGTTCAGCACAGGTATTACATACCCTGCAAAACCCCAACATTTTTGAAATAGGATCTCAGGAATATCTATAGCCAGCGAGAGTGTGTGTGGCAGCTTTTCATATTTGAGGCCACAAGGTCAAGAAAAGAGATTCCATAAAAACAAAGACTGTGGGTAGTTTCCAGGTGCAGTATGAGTTTCACTACTTTGTTCTGTGTTCGAGCTGACACTGCTACCTGACTGAAATAAAAAGATAGCAGTTCGGTAAGAAGACCTGTTTCAACTTCTTATGTTCTAGTCCAGTGGTAAAAACATGACAGTAACACTGTCTCCTTTATATACTTTGCGTGTTTGCTTACATGCTGTTTTTTCCACAACAAATAGGCTGGCCTCAGCAATAACACAGTTATCATCAGTAGAACCTGCTGCACCACTGGAGCTCCAGATGAAGAATATCCTACCATGCATAAATATCTAAGTGTTTAAGTGACACCCAAATAGGCTCTAGATCCTGGAATTAGACATGAATTTTGAATAATCCGTTTGGACTGTTTTGGTGCAGGAGAGTTTTAGTGAATTACAGGTAGAAAAGCAGGAACAAAATATGGTAAAAATGCTTACCCAGCCCATTACATCTTTTTATACACAAAGTTAAACTCATAAATCTCGACTGGTTACGAAATAAAGAGTATGTTCTGTAAAGTATGAAATAAGAAGCAAAGTCAGAAATAAACTTATCAAAGGATAAGGTGGCCCACAACACAAATATTTTCTGTACTATGTGCTAATACAGATTTCCAAAACACTGATTTCATAGTTTTAAGTTCCCAAAAAATCTCAGAGTGAATGAGCTGACCACAGATCATGAACTTGGACATTAATTTACGTCCCTGACTCTGCCTGGTAGTTTGTGACATTTCTCTAAGTGAACAGAACAAACTTTAGTAAATTTTATGGAATTGCCATTATCATTCAACAAAGCTTTTCCGAATATGGAGTGGGTGAGGTACTTCCTAGATTAAAGCTGAAGAAGTGCAACACAGATCAATATGAACCCTTAGCACAAATGATCTTCAATGTGAATCACCTTAGGGAAAGTAAGATAATGGTGGTTAAAGGAGAGATTTACTTTACATTTTGATCATGAAATGTCCCAGACTGAAGTCAGAGAAAATCACCAGTAAAAAGGACAAAACAGAAGAGTTAGGAAGAAGCATACTAAGAAGGAATAGTCTTTGAGCCAGAGAGAGCTTTGACTTTACCTCTGAAAAATGAAGGGAGTTTCTCAGAGGATTTTCATGGAGGAGATATATCTATACCTTAGGTAAAGAAGGCTAAGCTGGCACGCTACCATACAAAAGAAAGGGACCTGGAGCTGCTTTGGCACTGTCCATAACCCAGAGAATGCTCCAGTGTCCAAGAGGAAGAAAACTGTACAGATATTTGTTCTGATTTCTATCTCTGCTGTTAAGCCAAATAGCTGAATGCAGCCAGCATAAAAATAACCCTTTATAATCTCTGTGGTTTAACAGTGGTCCCAAAAAGAGGGCTAAAAGAGGAGGCAACAGTAGGCACTAGCATAAAAGTGTGCATGGGAAGTGTGCTTGAGAGGCCAGGGCCACAGACGATGCTTGGAGCTGCCCAGGCCCAGGGGAATGGAGAAGCATATGAACCCAGCATGTGGGTCCAAACACAGCTGCCTGGTGTGCATCCATAACGGGCAACTCAGCCAGTACAGTGACACCCCATAAACACTCTCCTTTGCTGAGATTAATCATGCCTCTGGCATGAGTGCTCTCTGCCAGGAGGCTGAACATGAGGTTTGTGTGCTTGCTCCCAAGTGACCTGGCTGCAGTCCCACAATAATTTGAATGTGTACTGTATTTGCACAAATAGCACCAAGCTCCTGCTTTTCACCCAGCGTATTTTTGCATACTGAATTGCCTTGCAAAGTAGTATGTTAGCTGTTTAAAAGAACTGTGAAGACTGGATTAGGTTTTCACCATTAATACCCTCTAAAAACTGGGAATTCTTCCCCCTTGAACAGTGAGAACATTGGTAATCCACTTTCTTTCTCTTTAGCTTCATTTTCTGGTTCTCAGAAATCATTTGCAGCATTAGACTGGGAAAGTTATATGGGGTTGTTTCAAACTCATTTAAAAATCATGGGTTTGGCAGGTAAACATTACTGCGATATATATATATATTTCACTCTTCTTGCCGTTATCTACTCAATCTCAACCATTCTCTGAACATATGACATTTTTGGCCAACATGAAAGAGAAAGAGAAAATATAATCACTGAATAAGGAATAAAGGGGGAGGGAGAGAGAGGAGGGAGGGAGTATCAGCAGCAGCTTCTTTTAATTACCTCCACTCCTTCATTAACAGGCTGGTGAATTTCCCTTTTATGGAGTCCCCTTCTACTAGGCAAATCATTTGGATTTCATGGGAGAGAACAAAACACTTCACCAAAAACTTTTTTTTTTCCTCCTCCCTCTCTCTCTCAGAAAAGTGATCTCAGTACATTTAGGACTACCTCTAGATCCTCTGCACAAGTAAAGGCAAATAATATAGGCTGAGGCAGAAAAAAATGATTGTGAATCAGATAAAAATTATCTTATAATGATCTAAAATCTAAACTTTCTAAACTGCGAGAGACTGCACTGCTAGTTCTCCCCTTTCAAAAGAAGTCTGATCCTGAGTCAACACTTATATTAATTTTTATCTCAGTTTGGTCCCATTTTGGGCATGTAGGACAATGCGGCAAATGGATTTATGGCTTTTTGAACATGTAAGGCTTAACTGTTATACACAAAGAAATAGGATATATGGAAATAGAAAAATATCCTAAAAAGAGAAACTGAAGTAACTCGAAAGACAGAGGGGCAGTTTCAGTGTGAGAAGAAATTAAAAAGCTAGCTGAATTTTAAACAATAAACAAATGTTTAAAAAGATCTGATAAATAAAATTTTAAACTGTGTAATGATGGCCAATACAGGCTTTCTATTAAATATGTCAGAGAAAGCTGCCTGATATGAACAAAAAATTGCAAAAAGGAAAAGGAAAAAGAAAAAAGATTTGCATGCAGAGTGGGTCAAGATCTGAGGATGTGACTCATCCTCGTACTAATCATGCAGGCTCACAGTGCCAAACTTTGCTCATTCTCTCCTCAGGGATAGCAAACCTTTGTTTGCTAAGTCATTAATGGTTGGGAAAGCAATTGTCTTCCTGCCACACAATATCCCTCCTGAACTCTCCAGACCATTGATTCGGTCGATCTCGGAAATCTCCTCCACCTGGAGAGGATCCTAACTGGATCTAACTAAGCTGTGATAGAGTTAAAGTGTCTCATCACACTTCCACTGGCAACTCGAAGTCAACATCCTTTGGCCAATTTATTTTTCTTTCTTCTGCCAATGATTATTTTCCTAGAAAGCTGTCTGACTGTGCTCTCTACACTGCTCTGTCTCCCTGAAAAACTACACTTCAAAACTACATTTCACTTGAAAATTGTCAAATGGACCGAATATAGGGAAGAGGCTAGTGCTTTTATACAGAGCATTTCCACACCAAGAAAGCTCTTTTCTGAGGTTCTATGAGGTTGTTGTAGGGTGTTCTGTGCACTCATACAACATGTGATCTAAGCATTAATAAAGTCAGTGGGAATTTTGTCAGTGAGGCTAGACTTTAACCCAAGGTTATCATTTTCCCCACTCTGTAAACAAACAGTCAAATAAATTTTGTTATTCCAATAATCTATAATAAGCAATGGAGAATAAAATGAAATCTCTTTAATATTAAATGAAATTTCTCAAAGACCGCAAAGGAAGCTTCCTTTCTCAAAGAAAACCTTGTAAAGTGGGTCATGGTGCCCTCACACCTTTCTGTCTTTCTGTAGTTGTTTGCTGTCATTGTCACTCTTACATATGTAGAGGGGAGGGAGATGTCCTTTTGTTCTTTGCTGGTTTATCTTTTATTACCATAAGGTCCTAATCACCACTGTCCTCTTAGGTAATAAAATGATCATGAAGTTGAAGAAGCATTACAATGAAAAAAAAAAAAAACTAGAAGCAACTACAGTATTACAAAGACTTTTTCAAAACATTTGTAGAAGAATAACTGGCTGTTCCCTTTCCACATTGATAGCTATGCTTTAATTTGAAGAATGGTGTATATAACCACTGTAACTATGAACTGAACTTAGAAACAAAATTCTTCCACTCTTTCTCACTGTGTCATAACTGTACTCCTAATATTTATAGTTCAAATGCAGTATTTTTCTCTTTTGACCCTGATTAACACGTCTTATGGGGCAAATCCTGATACAGAGGGGAAGCTAAAGCTGAAAGTAGCAGATTACTTCACACAGAAACTTCACTATTTTATCTGCAAGTAGAACACATTGAGTAAGTCTACATGAAACAGATTAAATGGAGCTTTCTTATTCTGCCTCACTTATTCTTATTGCAAACCTTCTAACGGACTGCTGAATTACTGTGAATATATCACTATGCTGGCTACATTTACCCTGTTGTATTTTTTTCAAGAATGAACACTAACCTTCATTGTTTACTGTCTTATTTGTAGTTTCTTATTTCTAGTTTTAAATGCACTACAGCAACATTTATTACCACATCTTGTATATGCAAACTTTGCTGAGAACATTTGTGAATGACGGATAAATGAAGTCATATATCCATTATTTAAACTATTCTGTCTGAAACAGAGTAAGGACTCAAGGCATCATTGTCAGTTTCTGGAGCTCACCTTCAGTGACAGTGAAATCGAGCCTCGGCCTTTTGAAGGTATTAAGGGATTGTGTCATTTCTGACCTGTAACTTTACCAACGCACGTGTGTGTGTGTGTGTATATACTATAGGTACAACTGTTTATAGGCAAAATAATTAATGCCAAATCTTCCTTTACGGACTTTATCTTTCCACTGTGCACCACTCAGTTTTGCTGTACAATAGGTTGGAGTCCTTGTAGTCTGGCTTCATAGTATCTGTACTATGTAATTCCATACAGGTCAGAAAAACTTTCTCTTGTGTAAGGTCTGACTCAGGACCTGTGCATATCAGTAGAGCTCATCATACAACTGCTTTTTCCTTGATTAACCTCAGTGAGGTGGTCCAAATATAAGCTACACAACATTTATGCCAGGAACCAATATTAAAACATTGGGCTCCAAGTTGCCTTTGTGAGATGTCAGCTTGCAGCCCACAGAACTCTAGGATGTGATCTTTCTTTCTGAGAATTCAGCTTGGCCAACCAAAGGACTGCCAACACCTGGAGAAAAGGCTATGTCAGGTGATATTCTGAGAGATTTTCCATAGCTTGAAGAACCAGAAACATACTACATTATGAAAGTACATTTAATGAAAGATCCTAATTTTCTGAATTGTCTGAAAAGCTCAAACAGAACAGTGGCAATGTATTACTATTACTTCAGTTTCCTGATCACACACCTCGAGGTTTCTTATTGCTTTAGAGAGAACATTTTAAATATTTTGATAAAAAAAAAGACAGAGAGGGTTTCCTTCCCCTGCCAAGGCCTTCTCTCATATTTTGAGTGCTGCAAATGAGTTCTAAGATGTTTTAGGTCATGCAAACTATGGCTAGCTAAGTCAAGAAAGGAAAGGACAAATGTCTTGAAAATCTCATTGACCCTTGACAGATGCTTTTCTTTTGATAAACTGACAATACCTACCCCTGCAAAGGTAAAACTGCTATATTCTTAAATTGCTTTTATATATAGCAGAATATACTAGTTACTTGTTTCCTATTTCTGCAATATATCATCTCCTCATTTGAAAAATAAGGATCTCAACATTTCATAGGTTTTCAATAGGAGAGAAAAAAAAAAAAAAAAGAAAATAAAACAACAAGCAAACAAACAAAAACCATTTTTACTATATAAATATGAATATGTGTGCCTGTTTCTCTTGCAACTCTTCAACATACTATCAAAGAAAAATAATAAAAACAAAATCATGATTTTCATTTTCCATGTTGCCGGTACTTATCCTCAAATTTTTTATCTGACTGGTAAAATCTGGAAGACATGGTCTGTTTTTTTGTTGTTGATGTGGTGTGTTGTGTTTTTTTTCCTCATAAAGCAATTAATGCCTTCTACCAAAGCCACCAGTAATATCTGTCAACACTATACTCCATTTGCAAGCCCTAAGAATAATTTCACATTGCCTTTTTCTAATGACTCACCACTTCAAGTGTAAAAATAAAATTTGCACAGATAAAATGTTTATTTCAATTTCCTTACAGGTAGACAAAAAAAAAAAAATCTGATTCAAGCAGTGAAATAGCTTTCAAGTAAAACAGATACATAAAACAGTAATATGTTTAGAGCTAAAAAGGTAAATTAAAGACTTAATTTTTATTTGCCCCCACTAGAGAGGCCACACCTGAGAACATATAACTGATACATTCATCTGTAATGATATCCATTTGAAAGTTGTGTAAGTTAAGAATTAGGAAGCAGAAAGATTTAGGATCTGTTACTCCTGGAAAATGTAGAGTGAGAAAAAAATCAGTCTATCCCTTGGTAGTCCATTTCTTCATAATGCAAGCATTATTGAGATGTGGTTGACTATTTAGGTAAAGACGACTTTCTATGAGAAAGCTGAAACATTTTCATTTAACTTTTCTTGATTTCCTGATTTTCAGAGCCAAAAATTATCTGTTTTCTTTTCAGGGCAAACATATACCTTCCCTTCACAGTGCAGATTTCCAGTGACAAAAGAAAATATCAGGAAAAATATCTTGATCTGATTTAATGTGGCAATACCCTTATACACTCCTTGCTGTATAAGAGACACCATTACCAAAGCAAATTTAATTCTCTCCTTCTCTGCAAATATCCTGAAATCATTACTCATGGCAATGGATCACAAGACTTTGTGATCTAGACAAAAAGTGAGCAGAATATTTTGTAATACACTGTATTAAAGTGTTTCTCTTTCCTTGTGGATATCTGTGTAAACTGAAGCATTCAAGTTTACTGCCTTCAGTGTCCCAGAGATAACATGGAAAAAACTAAGAAGTAGGAGCACTGCTTCCTTCAGATTGCCAGCAGGCATATTGTGTAGCTAGAAGAGATTCATTCACTGGGAAATAAAGATATATTTTCAACCTGGGCGAACAGAGGGTCTTCTAAAGATCATTTTAAAGCATTCAGACAATGCAGAACCATACTTCCATTCTTCTGCAGTCATCATAATCCTTAAACTTCCCTGACTCATCTTTGTCAGTACCACAGAAGCTCCCCTCACCTGCACAAGGGGCATTGCTTGAAATATTAAATACTAGCAGCAGTCCTCTGTACTTTACATTGGACTTTGTTGTGTTTGTTTGTTTTTAATGACATATCAGCTGGGGTAATATTCTACTAATTTCCCAGTGGCAAAGCAAGTATTTTAAGCAAAACACACACCTCTCAGTCACTCACAATCCTCTCAAGAATCCCCCAGGGCACCCAGCAGTCAAGGGCTGCTGACCTTAATATTAAGCAAGCGTGCTGTGTCTCACCCCTTAACCTGCTGCCACCAGCTGTCCATCTGGAGTGACAAGCTCCAGATACTATATTAAGTTACATTTTGCAGTAATAATAATATAAAGTGGCAATTTGTCAGTTTTGGCATCTTATTTGTCATTAATATATGTTTACTCATACTAGTATCTTCAGATTTCTTTTTGGTACCAATAGCACAAACAAATCCACAGTAGTTCCTATCTACCTCAGAAGGTGGCCAGTAGGATCATCTTCTAGCAGTGATCAAAAAATTAACCTTTCTATATCAGACTTCTAATTTTATTCTCTATTAACCCTGTTCTTTTGCTTGTTTGTCCAGCTGAAGATCAGCCACACTTATTTTCAGAATGGCAAAGAGTAGGAAAGAAGAAAACCTCAATTAAAACAGTTTCGACCTATGAGAAAAACATTGGGATGCTGAAAGATGAAATCCAACATTTCCAGCCCATCTGTGCAGCTGCACTCCACAGCTGCTAGTTCAAGTTCCAGAGTTAATTAGCAGATGTAGGCTCCTACCCCCAATATGCAGGTCTTGTCCTCATACGTTATTCATCTGTATATACTTGCACCGGCCATAATGCTCACACGTGTGGTGGCCATTTCTCAGAAATCCCACAGAAGCGTGCAGGGCATGCAGGAGTCCCTGGAACAGCTTCTTCCCTTCTCTTTTGTATAGCTGAACCTGTAGCTTTTTAAGGTTCAGGAATTTTCTGTAGGACCCCCCACCACATCCACTACCCTAAATTACAAAGCTTAACAAAACTACCCACCAGCCTTTCTACCTGCTCGCTTTTTCTAGAGTCACTGAAAGAGCCTCGTCTTTTTGCCTTCACTTTTTTCAATACATACTGTCATGAAAACATATGAGGTCATTGGAATTTATAGACAGATTTGGCAAACTTTTTGTATTTGTTTGGTCTCTGAGATCATTTGGACTCCAGGCGCTCTCTCTCTCTCTAAGAATACAAATACTTTTTGCTCTCAACTGCCACCTGTTAGACATTTTACTGTGCATACTGTAATTGGTGCCTACTGCATGTACACATCCTTCCCCATTAGGTAATAAATGGGTACCGTATTAGGTACTAATTAGAACTTTACACAGAAAATTCCCAAAGTCTGTCCCCTAGAGAAAAAGTCTTGATGGGAACTGCAGTTCTGTACTTTTTTTTGCAGATTGTATTAACACAGTTAATACATCAAGCTGCTTGTCCAATACTCCACTGCAACTCAAAGTAAAATTGTGCAATGGTTTATAGTCAATTTACTTTCATATAAACAAACCTCCAAACATCTGATTCACACTTTTGAAGGGCTCAGTATTAGAAGGTCTAACTTACAGAACTTAGGGCATCACCAAACAGATGTCCAAGAAAACTCATTGCCAGAAATTCTTTTCTTATGAAAATTCAAGACAATTTCAAGTCTGTATTTTATAGAAGTTTGTATTTCTGGTTGTCTATTTGGTGCAAATTCAAACTCCTATTATTTGAAGCTTGACCATTGCTAATACTCAATTTGTTTCTTCTAAAGCTTGTCCACATTTCTTATCATGTTTGGCACCAGGCTTTTAAGCAATAAGAAACAAAGAGAATTAGTAGGCTGTCATATTTAATAACAATAAGCTTCCCTGATATGCTATTATTTGTTTAGCTTTTGGAAAAGTTAAATATCAGAGCTACATATCTTAAAATATTTAGTGCTTTCCTAACCTACTGCAAGGCATGTTTTGGTTGGCAAGAGCTTATCACAGAACTGGTAACAAAAAGGACCAAACTTCATCTAGCTCCATGTCACCCTGACAATTTGTCGTAAGTCTGAAGAGTAAAGTCTCTGACCTTTATCAATTTAAATATCATCTGTGCAAATTGCCTTTTATCTAAACCACAACATGTGAATAGAAAAAATATTTGTTTCATAGTGTAGTGTTTTGTTTCTCTTCTATACGGAAATAATCTACATTTTTTACTTTTTTATTACTAACCACCAAAGTTTTTCATTAAAACAAAAATGTTCTTAATTTCTTTAAAAGTTTTCAAAGAAAACACTTATTATTTTCAAAGTAGCTTTAACTGAAAGATATAGCAGCATGACATAAAAGAAAACACAGCTTCTTCTTTCTTCAGGATAAAGAGCAAGAACAATAGTTCTTTATTCTCATAAGAAGGCATCTCAATTTAAGATTGGTTTATCTTTATACAGATTAACAGATAACACTGTACAGATGGAGATGGAAAAACAGTTCACTTTCAGTTCAGTTAAAATAGACCTCAGACCCTGTCACAGGGTACCTGCAGATGCATTTGCAGGTGTAGGTGCCTGTGCTGATGGTTCTCTCCATCCTAAAGCAAGTGGTTATCTTGGGTTTGACATTCTTTGCTTTGGTTTTAGGAGACACTTTTCCATAGACTTGGACAGTCTATTCTCTTTTTCAGATCTTCTTTACAGATACAGAAAGAGGATAAAAATGTTGAGAAGTTTAAGGTTACTATCTTCTCCATTCATGTATGAAGCAAAGTGCTGTGTATTTTGGATTGAGATTCTTGTGAAAAATGCCCTGTCTCTGTTTTCAGCCAAAAAGTTCAAGAGGTGCTACATTTAATAATAAAGGAATGTCTAATTCTGAGGACCCTGGGCAGGCTGCTTTTCTATTAGAGACTTTACCAAGTTGTTTTTTGTTTGCTTAAACTCCTAGAAGGCTTTCTGCTAACACTAAATTTAAATAATGTAAATATTCTGTTTTAAAATATCATCAAGTGATGTGTGTTTTAAAAATACATACAAAACATTGGAAAGGAGGTCTCATAGCAAAACATATTCAACACAGTCATTCTTTATCATAGTATTTATCAACAATGTAATTTCTGGGGAAGTTCTTCAGATATTTCAAGAAGTACTTTCCAGGAAAGGTCTTTTCTTTTCGTCTCCTAAGCAGGTCTTTCTGTCATTCTTCCTGAAAATAACTTGTGTCTTTTATACCTCACAGAGCTAGCATCAACTTTGTCTTCACCCTAAACACCAGTTTAGTTACTGATACTGAATGTGGTTCCTAGAGGTTTGTAGTTGAAATTCTGCTAGAAGAATGGGCAGCATCCTGTATCTCACTGATAGCCACTAATAGTAGTACAGTATTCCATTATTGAGAGTGGTGCAGTAGGAAATAGGTAAGTGGATAAATGCACCTGATGGATAAAGGAAAGCTAGGTAACTCTACTCTGACAAAATTAAGAGAAAGTAACTCCATCTACTCTTGTCTTCTTTCAGCTTACTTTCAGATACCATGTTTTGCCTTTGCTGGGATAAAAGGCTGGGTATGCTGTAAAATGACTGCTTCCTTTCAAAGTTGGCATGCAGACAGAAACCTCAAACTATAACCATAGAGATCAGTTCAATGCTTTCTGCTTTCTTTTAATTTCCTGAGAGGAATCATATTCGTGACATTCATTATCTTCAGACACGCCTGTTGGTGCATTGGGGCACCAGATGGAAGGGACATACTCAGCTGTCTAAACATAAATACAAGTCGTAGGAAGGAAAAACTGGAGCCAGTCAATATATTTCATCATTACACCCCACTTGCATTCACCTCACTTGTGAATCACCAGCACAGAGCAATCTAAAAGCTATGGCCAACTGAGAAAGGTGAATTACACTGGAGAAGCTCCAAGCTCCTTGGTATCTTTCCTCCTAGAAGACTACAGTGGAGTATACTTAGATTTACTTTGTGCTCTAGCATGATGAAAACCAGATTAAGATCTTTATGCCTTGGCTCATTTCAGCCTTCACTGTGTATATAGGATTTAAGGGAACAGATCTATTCAATGGAAAAAGTAGGTCTAGGGTTAATTCTTCATTGTATTATGGTACTTATCTCTTTAAACATGCGTAGTTAAATACATGTCTAACCTGGTTTGACACTGCTGTTCCCTTATCTAATAAAGAAGCTCTAAATAGAATGCAACAGTAATTGGCTCCAATATGCAGAAATATTATAAGACATGCACATGGAAATTAGGGAACCATTATATACATACATTACTAATGCAACTTAATTAATTCCAAGAAAACTGGCAGTAAATATATGAAAAATAATGTTTGAAATGAAACAAGGAGAGAAGTTCTACTGGACAGTTAAAGTGAATATAAAGATTAATTATCTGAGTTTTGGAAGGAAATATTTAGGTTAGACATTTGGAAATCATTTCTATTCCTAAGGTAAAATATTTGCCAAGAGATGTGACTGAGACAGCATCACTATATGTGTTCAGGAGCAGACAAGATGAAAACCATATGTACTTAATGCAGAAGGAAGTCCTGCAACAGGGTGGGGATAAACTATATGAATTAAGAGATCCTATCCAACTCAATAGACATAAATCTTGAAGAAACTAGTCATGTAGTCCTTACAGGCATGGATGATTTCAGTGGGACAATGTAGATGAGCCAGGGCAAACAACTCAAGTACAAAATGTCCTCCAAGATTTAGACTGGTTTGTAAGAAACCAAACTGACAACAGCAAAAATAGGTAAACAAGTTGAGAAGTTTATTTATCAGAAATACTCTTGCATTGGAGTGAAAAACACACTAACTCACTTTTTCCATGTTCATATGAAAGGCTTTCAGGTATTAATAGGACTTTGGAAAATGTGAAGTAGTTAGAAAACATTTTATTTTTTGTTTTTCTTACCCAGAACCTGTAGCATATTCAAAAAACATTTTTAAGATCACCTTGACAGCAAGAAAATTTTATGAAGACTTTCACATTCAGGAACGAAACAGTATTGAAGTTATTTATATCTGTGACCACTAAGTAGACTATTTTCTTCCTTCTCTGAACTGACCTTGCATATTGCCTGCAGACCTTTGTGGACACAAAGCAGTCTCCATATTCAGCACTTAGCAAAAGAAAGGCCACCCCTGGGCATTACAGAGTGAACAGATTTCCTTTGTGATTTTGCCTTAGCCCACACTATAGGAGTTTCTTTTGGAACACAATTACTTTTATTTTAGAGCAACTATTGATTTATTTTGTCCATATTATCACATTCCTTCATATGGAATTCAGTAGAAGATGAGTTAGCTAAGATTCTCCATTCCTTTCAACTCCTCTGCCACCGGCTCATGAGAAACTCTCTTCTGTTGTGTTGCCATGAAGCTACTTCTGGATATCCAAGCTAATTGATTTCATGCTAGTCTGGAAATCTGTTAGTACTTTGAGTCCTAAAAAGTGACACATTCACTGAAGGCCATGTTTCCCTAAATATAAAAGAACTTATGCAATCACTGAACAAAAAGGAATTGAAACTCTATCAGACCGTCTTCCATACATTAATAGGCTCAAGTTTATCTAGAACATTTCTCTGCTCTTCAGGCAGCATTCCACAAACATCTAGCTTCATATTTTTGAGTGTATAATCTTGTCCCATCTTTTATACTTTTGACATGCTACTGCCAGTCTATTAATTACTGCGTTGATCAGTACTGGGCTCAGGACTCATCTTTGCAGAACCTCACATGACCCAGCCTCCACCAGATCAAAAGTATTATGTCATCCTTTATTCTGCAGGTATGGCATCAGTTTTTAGGGCACAAGTGAAGGCTTCAGAATGACAGTTTTGGATGAAAAGGAATAAAGGATATAAAAAGACCCAAATTAAAAGCAGAGGACATTATTTCTACATTATAGGTTTGGAAGTTCTTGTTTCCTTTTTCATTTGCTTTCCTTTCCTCACTCACTAAGTCTAGACTTGTACTTGCAGAAAAACTTCAAATCAAAGGCATCAGCACTACCAGCACCAGGAAAAAGAAAAAAAAGAAAGGGGAAGGGGGAGTATGACTCATAGAGTACTAACATCCCAAGAGAAAGATTACCCAAAGTCTTATTGACCCACAGTGCATAAAACATGCAGTTTCTTTCTCTATGGACTAACAATTGAACAATGCTTCCCATCGTTGCTTTTGACACCCCATCTGTCTACTTACTTCAGAGACTGCATACAACAGCAGGATGGAGCAGCACTAACTCCCACCTCTCCCAGAAGGAGGTAAAATGCTCCCCACTTCTGATATTGCAGTGTTCAGATGAACCTTCCTTGCCTATTGTGTGCATTGTTTGACATTTTTTGTGACCTCTCATCAAAAGTCCTAAGCACACAAAGTTTCAAGACAACAGGTACAGATTAAAGAACCAACCCATATTGCTAAACCCTAAGCTCTTACCAGTGAAGAAGAAAATAAAACAGATTTTTATAGAGGTAAGAATGTGACAGACATTCATGAAAAGAGATCCTAACAGAATTAGGAAAACAGAACAAAACACGATTTAGTAGGACTGTGGACAGAGAATAGAATTGAAAATATTTTTGTGTGTGTGTGTTTCTGAACTGCTTAGGCCATCTCTACTTCATGCGTAGGCCATCTCTACTTCATTACACTTACAAGAGGTTTCCACAATCTAATGCACCTATAGATACTTATATCAGAGAATCATATAATTGTCTAGGTTGGAAGAGACCTCAAGATCATCGAGTCCAACCTCTGGCCTAACACTAACAAGTCCTCCACTAAACCATATCGCTAATGGGAAAAGGCCACTTTCATCACTATCACTGCACTTTTCCATAGTGTTCAGAACAGGAACACACACTCTGTAACAGTCTTTCAGCACTGTGCATATTGTCTGCTGGTAATGGTAATATGCTTGTTGTTTCTGGAAATGCATATTGAATGGCACAGTCTCATTTATATATAACAGCAGTAATCTTATGTTCACATAATACAAAGCAGATGCTGTGCCATACACATAATTAGACAGAGACTAAAGAATGAACTGATCAAGTTCACTTGGGCATTAATGATACACGGGTCCCCAGCTTTGGTAGGCTTACAACACCATGCCATCTTCTAGACCTTCTGACCAAAACCTTTCTGAAGCCTCAAAGTTAAGAAGTTAAATTGAGGTTGCTGTCACACCTATGTGTGATGTTGCTCACCGGGCTTTTTTTTTTTTTTCTGTAACATTATATAAGTCAGACATGGATTGGTTAATTCTGAAATATAATTAGTAGCCAAGAGGTTACCTTCCACTTGGAGATTCAAGCTGGAGTTGCATTCTAGAGCATTACCTAAGTAAATTGATGTGGTGCTCTGAATTCTGCTGCATGAAAGAACAAACTATTTTCAAACTGGGAAAACAAAGGTGAAAGAAAGCCTTAGACCTTGACCTTGTGACTATTGATGGGGCTGATGATGATAGAAACACAGGCACATCCCATGGCTGGGTGGTACTGGTAAAAGCAATAGTAAGAATAGCAAGGAAAAAAAGTAATGCGTACGTTGTAAAGAGCATGGACCCAGTCTTGATTCTGTATCAAGTACCTCACACAGTACCTCACACAGTACCATTGCAGAGGAAAGCTGCAGCAGAACACACAACAAATATATGTGAAACCTTGGCAGTTTTAGCATGTGAGTGAAATAAATGTAGATTTAATCAAAGA
This sequence comes from Anas acuta, assembly GCF_963932015.1. Taxonomy (NCBI): domain Eukaryota; kingdom Metazoa; phylum Chordata; class Aves; order Anseriformes; family Anatidae; genus Anas; species Anas acuta. The sequence goes on along the minus strand of NC_088980.1, from coordinate 126,066,413 downwards.
AGATTTTCTCTATGAAGTATTTTTTTTACTGAACAGGCTAAGAACACTGCACTCACAAAACTTTTGGGAATACAACAGGGTGCTGGCTTCACTTAAGCAAACTGCAGGAGCACATTTCTAAAACACACAAGCCAAGGAAAGACATGGTAGGCTGCCATTCCCTCAGACATTACAACAAAGTTTATTTATGCAGAATCAAAGGAAACGTCAGTGGAGAGCTCAGCAATAAAAATGATGACTGAGCTTGACTTCTGACCTCTCTATTTTTCTGTCTCTGACCTTTCCACTTCACAAACTTCAAACTCAGACTATGGTATGGCTATAGGACTTCATCCTGCAATGTTTTGAATGCATTCAGCATTTTGAGGTGTTGTTGGGATGTGCTAAGAAATTAAATGATCAAATCCAGATTTAGGTAACATCTGTGATAGAGAGATGTCCAAACCGTTAGTCATTAGCTGCTAAAAAGGAGAAGTTATTACTATTATCCCATTTTTATGTCATGCTGATGGTGTTGTGTTTTCTCAAAACTGTTAACTGTCATCATCTGAGATGCTTTGTGACTTTAAGCAGATATTATGATGCTGACACAACTTGTCTTAGCTGTGAAAGTAAAATATTTTTTGCTTGGCCAACCTACATTTAACATTAGAGCTTCACATGCACGCATTCAAAGTTGGAACACGAAACAGCAAACATGCTGCTTTAGCTATAAGTGCCAAGTATGAAATCATGGAGAATGAGTAACTTGTATCATACCTGCAGGAACACACAATTCACATAATGAGTATTTGCCAATAAGGTGAAAAGGTGTCTGCTACAAACATAACATTCAAACACATTGCAATCCTGCATAGTAGAAAAGCATCTAAAATAAGCATTGTATTTGATGGAGAAAAAATAAGAATATTAGGTGAACAATATGCAGTAAGTAAAAACCATGAGCATGATACACACAGTGCATCAAATGAATTGCTTTACAAATGCAGTTTTACCATATTGTGTCTGAAAGTACTATTTGTGAAATAAATTAGAAATATTAACTATATTTTTTGGCATACAACAGGACAATGACTTTCAATGTACTCCACAAAAACAATGGGACTGCTAATGGTTAGCACTTTAGGCACATGTGATCACATGTTATGATCATATACACTATGATCCTATGCCACTTCAGGCCAACTAGCAGTTAAATCACAACTTCATTACTTGGGGTCCCAGCAGTTTCACTTGAACTACTCATGGAATTGGCAAATCAACAGGGCTCGTAAAAGGTTCAGAGTTTGGTATTTAGATATTTTAGTACAACTCTAAAAGATGCAAAAAAATAATGTTTTATTAAGCAATAAGAGTTAAAAATATTTTGTCTGCCTAATTAAATCCCCACAACTTAAGAAAACAAAATCACAGGCTTACAGTTTGTTTTACTATGAGGTAAATGAAGTTCACTTACCATATATTCCATGTTGGAAGCAGGTGGGAAGACTTTGCCTCTGACTTGATTATGATAATCAAGAATGGCAATCATGTCATTCTGTGAAATGTAGCGCTTCCGCCTGGCTTTGGGAATTTTTGCAGAGTCCAGATGAGCTGCCAAAGCCGTCTCAATGTCAGTGAAATTATTGTTTGACAGGAGTAGGTCAGTGGAGTTGGGTAACACTAATGCACTTGTTTCACAGAGAATGGAAAATAAGAAAGCACAACTGATTGCAGTGATTGCTGTCATTTTGGGACCAGAGGAGAAAGGACACAGAGGTACTCTGCTTTAAGTCAGGGCAGTAGGGAACAGATCTGTAGAAGAGAAGATGTCAAAGATGTGATTCTGAACATCCGGTTAGCAAGACAAAGTGAATTGACAGGCTGTGGTCTGAAAAATGATTCTGTCAGCTCAATTACAAAAACAATCCAGTCAGAACACATATTTCTGAGCAATTTTCACTTACCATATTATCATTAAATGATAATATCTTCTTACTATGAACACAGCAGATGAAATATCATTATACCCTGAATTACATGATCAGAGCTAGTAGTGCTCCTGAAAGAGTGACAGTGGTAGCACACCAGCTCAGTCCATAAACCACACTATATATCTTAAATTTGGAGACTGCAAGAAACCTCACAGAATGTTATGCTCTGAAAACAAAAAAAAATACATCCCAGGTTATGCCTGTCCTTTATGCATGGGTTGTTTTGACATCCTGTGGCACAGATAAACTAGTAGGCAAAAGAACACATATAAAGCATGAAAACATCTTAGAAATAGCATTCAGATCATAACTACAGCAAAATGTGATGAGCATTGTTAAAAGTGCATGCAAAGCAAGCTTATTGAGCTAAATGGCTTACCTCTGGATAATATCAAAAAAGAATACAGTCTATTGTTCTCCCAGTATATATAGCACTCTCCTATGTGGTGATATGAACCTTTGTGAAGGAATGTCTCTTATTACAAACCCCCAAAGAACAAAACTCTGCTGGTTGTGAAGCTTTCTGGCCACAGGAGCTGCTAACAGCTTTTATATGTTACAGTCTGCATGATCCAGAACAGGCAGTTTCTGTAAAGGTCTCCGCTCAGCCAGAAGGAGAGGGGAGGAGCTCTGCAAAGCACACACACAGTGATTGGGTGGCATCTCTGTGGCGGAGGTGGTTTGGATATTCAGTCACACCCCCCGTTCCTATAGTACAAAAAGGCAACATGCAAGACTCCCTTTTATTTCCGGTACTTCCTACGTTTATTTTCATTATTGTTATTATTTTCCTCCACGTTTGTTCTTCCTCATTTCAGCAACATCATGCTGGCTTGGTGAATGCTATTTTCTTCTTCTTTTTGAACACAAAAGGAGCAGCCTGCAGCTCAAAGTGCACTCTTGTCCTGGTTGTGGGAAACAGAGCCAATGCCACATTGCCTGGCACGACATGGCTCAGCCCCAGCTCAGACTGTGATGCACTGGGAGGTGTCTGGGCATGCCTACAGCTGCCAGGGCAAGCGTCATTGATGCTGTTCATCTCTGGGCACCGGAGATGCTCAGAACATGAAGAATTGCTCCTCACTGGTCCCACTTCCTCACTCAGAGGTGCACGCACACACTAGGTGCAGCACAAACCTTTAGGAAGGTTGTGCCTGGCAAATATCTGTTACCTGCCTGCCTGTGGGAAATGACAGCTGCAGCAGGACCAAAAGCTGTCTCCAGTGCCTACGAGACATCTGTTTCACATTAGCTAGCATATAGCAGGAATTATTTAGGCACAGAATGGTCCAGCCACTCACACAATGGAGCTCAGGGCATAGCGCTGAGGCCATGAGAAAAGCTAGCAGAGCAAAGCTGCGGCAGGCAACAGTTGTATATTGGGGACAGGGAATAGGAGCACCACAATGTCAGGTTGATCGACCCCCAGAGCCAGGTAACCTGGGACAACCTGTAAAAATGAGACCTTTAAAAATGTAGGAATAACATCATGCAGTGTCATGCAGGAGCAGTGGAGAGAGGCACAACCAGTTCAGCATTACACTAAAAATTATCAAGTGCTCAAAAGTTTCTGTAGCTCTTTTAGAGAAACGATATGGGAATTCAGTATTAAGGAAGTGGAGTCCAGTAGTTAGAGCACAGGGCTGGGAGCCAATGCTCACACTCTCCTTTTGGCTCTGCTACTCACTCTCTGTGTGGCCTAACTCAAGCCATTTAATCTTTGTGTGCAATCTGCACAATGGTATAATAGCCTTTTACAGACATGTTGTAAGGCTCAAATAACTAGTGTTTGGTAATGTAGTTTGTGATGAAAGGTGTTAAATGAGTATAAAGTATCATCACTAGTTATATTACTCTATCTATACCCAGCCAAACAAAAACTGCTGCTTGAAGCGTAGCTGCAGGTATTCCTTTACATGATTATACAAGAAATTTTAACACATCATTTGTCTTTGCAGGAGTAGAAGTTGGATAATTGATTTCATCCAGTTTTCTTCTGAAATGAAGTGGATATTTGCTTATGTTAATGTCGAGAACTTCATCCCATTGTTTGAGTACAATGGGAACAATTCTCAGATCCTTTGAATTGCCACAGGTCGTTTGATTTCAACGGTGCTGCAATTACCAAAAGAAAGACTCAAAAATAATATTTCAGAAAGCTCAGAGGGTAAATTTTATTAGTTAGTCACATTTTAGATTGCTATCATTATTTCCTCATACTCACCCTGTGGCAGTATTTAAAATCTATTTTGACATAGGGCTCTATGGTGTTGGCCACAGAACAATTAGGATATATTAGCAAATGTTGTAAAATAGCCATAACATTCACAGTTGTAAAACTGAGCTGTACTTCCCTAAGAACATGTCAACTTATGAGATTTCTTTTATTTCCATTGCTTGTGGTTATTGCCTAATTATTTGTTTCCACATCTGACAGACCATCAGTATAACTACTCATCTAAATGTAGAAAGAAAGGTTATGAGCAATACTAACAAGCACAGTAGCAAAAAAAGTATATTGCAAACATGAAAGGCCTTAGGGCATGAGAGTGCTTTAACCCAAGCCTATTGTAGAAACGAGTTCTCAGGAAAAAAGCAGTGGCAAATTCATAAAATCATAGAATTGTAGAATCACAGAAACAATGAATGGGGCATCCACAACTTTTCTGGGAAACCTGTTCCAGGTTCCACCATCCTCTGAGTAAAGAATTTCTTCTTTATATATATTATAATTTAGAGGAAGAGCAATAGTAACTCTCTAGCATGATAGCTAAGACAATCACATACATGTGTGCACTCCTTTCTCCTGTGAAGGAAATGATCCAATGAGCTGACATGCAGCAAAAATTAGCAAGCAACACCAATGAAGACTTAGTAAGTCAAGTCCTCACAAAGTCCACATTAAGGAGAGGAATGGATAACATAAGGAAGAATGAAGCAGCATTGAAGATGTCTGCAACCTTATAAGAATTAAAATGAAAAGTGGATGGAACCATCTGAAATATAAACAAAAAGAACAATTTCCTGACTCTTCAACTCACTCAGAAAAGCCAAAGAGAGAACAATTAAACTAGTGACAAAAGACAATTACAGTCCAGAGACCATTAGTGACACCATGAAACAAGTCAAAATATCTTTAAACCTAATTAAGAACAGAATGTGGCAGCAGAGGCAGCCACAACAGGGTAACTGAGCAGTCTGGGTAAAAGATGGGGAAATGTTCTTGTATTTAATGACAGCAAACTTTACCAATGAAGAAAGTTACACAGTAAAGAATGAGAAAGTATTTAGAAGAAAATGAGAAACAAACAAACAAATTTTCAATTTATCTTCTAAAAGACTCTTTCATTTCTAGGAAATGAACTAGATTTTAAGGGTTGACTAGGAAATAGCTACTTTTTCACTGATCCCTGTCACACATATCAACAACTACAAAAAAAAAAAAAAAAGCAGAAATACAATGTTTTAGCTTAAGATCTGTATTTCACCTGGGATATAGGCTGCACAAAAGCATGGATCAAAGAGAACTGGATACCAGTTTATGAAAAACACTGTCTTTTCTTCATCGCACAACAAAAGTGGTGACCCACAACATTCATGGTTCAACTCACAACATTCATGGTTCAACTGCCCTATTGCATAGATTAACCATATAACTTATGACCTGAATGCTAGAATTCTGTTGTCTATCCATTACTCAACAAAGCAACATAACTTTATCATTTTATTTGACATTTATTTTAGTAAGTAAATCAAAGAATGACTGTATAGAAGTTGAATTGTACTTAACAACACATAATTGTACTTATCAACACTTAACAGCATTTACAGCAAATTTTGTGCTGGTGGCTAAAATTAGACAGTTAAGCTTGAAACATTTAATATAATTTAATTTATTCTTAGATACTCTAGAAATACCTACCTGGGAGTCCAGATAACTTTGATATTATAAATTTAATGCCAGACAAATTATTCATAAAATTAAACCCCAGAATGTTTTTTGTTGTTGTTGTTGTTTTCCAGTTCTGTATCTCTGGGCATTGTAAAGATCAAATTATCTCATATATTCAAATTTCTGCCTTGTATTTTTGATGCTGCATCATACTGATACCCATCATGCAGAGGTAATGAATCATAAGGTTAGTGGCATACCAGTAGTCACTCAGGAGTCATGGAGAGCAGTACCTTGATATGAAGGTACTCTGCTATTTTAGACTACAGATATACTTCTAGATCATCCTGGGAAAGAAGATAAGTTATCTTATCTGAAGGGCAAAAGAAAGAATGGCCTTTCTAGCACAGGTATAGTGAGAGAGGTCAACATAAAGCCTTCACTCAGCAATTCTTTGGCAATATCTACCTCCTTGTGGCAGTATGGTGACAGAAATGTCATTAACTACAGCAGTGTCACGAAGAGATGAATTATCTTATGATATCAAAAGGCAATTAGGCCTATTGTAGTAGTTTTCACTTTAACATTATAGCAACTGGTTAGAGCTGTCCAGAGAACTATTCAAGCTTCTGAAAAAACAATGACAGCTTAGGGTCAGTGGAGCCTAGAAAATAATTCATCTCGCCAAGGCTGATTTTCTTTTACCCAGACACAGACTTCCAGTTTCATTTCAGATGCCCTGGGTATCTGAGATGTCTGATTCATAGGTGTGACACAGGACTTAAGACCTGTGCCTTTTTGAAATACAGTGGGTAACCAGATGAAGACATCTAATATATCTGTAATATACATAATTTAGTATATAATGTATCTTTAATTTTTCTTAGAGTGCAAGAGCTCTTTAGTCCCATATGTAATAAGTCAAGTAGGAAAGGTAGGAAACCAGAATGGCTGAACAAGTACCTGCTGGTCAAACTTAGGCAAAAGAAGGAAATGCTCGGATGGTGGAAAGCATGGATGGATGGATGGATGGTGCCCTGGAAAGAGTACAGAAACATTGTCCAAACACGCAGGGATGGGATCAGGAAAGCCAATGCACTGACAGAATTAACTTCACAAGGGCTGCAAGGAATAACAAGAAGGTGTTCTACAGGTACATTGGCTGCAAAAGAAAGACTAAGGAGATTGTACCACCTCTGACAAATGAAAACAGGTTAAGTGGTAACAACAGATGTGGAGAAGGCAGAGGTAGTTAAAAATTTCTTTGTCTCTGTCTTCACTAGTGGTCAGGCTCCCCACATCTCTGCTGTCCCTGAACATCTAGACAGGCGCTGAAGGATCAGAGTCCCTCCCACTGTAAGTGAAGAGCAAATCTGGGACCTCCTGACACAACTTAATTACTGCATGTCTATAGGGCCTGGTGACATATATCCCAGGGTCCTGAGGGAATTGTCTGATGTAGTTGCCAAGCCACTCTCCATCATATTTAAAAATCATGACAGTCAAACAAAGTGCCCAGTCGCTGGAAAAAGGGAAACATCCCTCACATTTTTAAAAAGTGGTAGAAAGGAGGACCTGGGGAATTACAGACTGGTAAGCCTCACCTCTGTGCCTGGCAAGACCATGGAATGGATCCTCCTGGAGGCAATGTAAAGGCACACGCAAGGCAAAGAGGTGATTTGAGACAGCCAGCATGGCTTCACCAAGGGCAAATCATGCCTGACCAATCTGGTGGCCTTCTACAATGGAGTGACTGTATCAGTCAACAAGGTAAGACCAAACATTGTCATTTACTTAGACTTCTGCAAGGCATTTGACACAGACCCACAGAGCATTCTAATCTCTAAATAGGAAAGATATGGATTTGAAGGGTGCACCATCCAGTTCATGAGGAATTGGCTTGATGGCTGCACCCAGTGTGTAGCGGTCAATGGTTCTATGTCCAGGTGGAGGCTGCTGATGGGCGGTGTTTGTCTTGGGACCAACCAGTGCTTTTCAATATCTTTATCTATGACATGGACTATGGGATTGAGTGCACTTTCAGCAAGTTTGCAGATGACACCAAGTGGAGTGATGCAGTTGATACCAAGGAAGGAAGAGATGCCGTTCAGAGGGACCCAGACAGGCTAGAGAAATGGGCCCAAGTGAACTGCATGAGGTTCAATAAGTCTAAGTACAAGGTGCTGCATCTGAGACAGGAGTACAGACTGGGAGAAGAATTAATTGAGAGCAGTCCTGAGGAGAAAAACTTAGGAATTCTTGTGGACAAAAAGCTCAGCATGAGCCAGCAGTGTGTGCTTGTAGACCAGAAGGCCATCTGTGTCCTGGGCTGCATCAAAAAAAGGCATGACCAGCAAGGTCAAGGGAGGTAATTTTCTACCTCTATTCTGCCCTCATGAGGCCCCACCTGGAGTACTGCATCCAAGTTTGGAGATCCCAGCACAAGAAAGGTGTGGACCTGTTAGAGTGAGTCCGGAGAAGGACATGAAGATGATCAAGGGGCTGGAGTACCTCTCCTATGAAGAAAAGCGGAGAGAGATGGGGACGTTCTGCCTGGAGAAGAGAGGACTCCAGGGAGACCTCATTGCACCCTTTCAGTACTTAAAGGGGTCTAGTAAAAAGGATGGAGTGGGACTCTTTACTCAGGTAGATAATGATAGAACAAGGGGGAATGGTCTTAAACTAAAAGAGGATAGATTTAGATTAGACATTAGGAAGAAATTCTTCACTGTAAGGGTAGTGAGGCACTGGAACAGGTTACCAAGAGAAGTTGTGGATGCCCCATCCCGGAGGTGTTCAAATCCAATTTATATGGGACCTTGGCCAACCTAATCTAGCAGGTAGCATCCCTGCCCAAGGCAGGGCGGTTGGAGTTAGATGGTCTTTTATGTCCCTTCCAACCCAGACCATTCTTTGATTCTTTGATTCTATGATCTTACATTGTACCAAACATCTACCCTGGCTGGTTGCTTGAACAACTCTTTTGATATTACTGACTGTATTGACCATATCTTTCCTGACTACATGGAAGACTTAAAAAACTCAGTTCATCTGCAGACACTGCTTTTTGTGTCTTCATGTTGATATCCTATCAAATATATCAACAAATACTAGGTCCAAATTCCACCCAAAAATCAAAGCTTGAGAGGAAGAAGAATGAACAATTACAATATAGACAATCATTTTCTCAGCATTAAATACTTTTCCAGAAATTCCAAACAAGTTTAATATATGGTTTTCATCAAACAAAACTGTTAATATAATTAATATACTGTTGGACTTATGGCACAGGATTGGATGACAACAGTAACAAAATTGGCACATGGAAGGATTATGAACTATTTGCTCTAGTTCATCTATTGTTACTGGCAATATATCAACGGCCTAGAAAAGAATTACTAGAAAATAAGGAACAATTATTTATAATAGGAGGAAATGTTAATTACAATTATCAAGAACTTCTTAACTTTCTTATGCCAAGAAATTACTGCTGACTAGAGTGAATGCTAAAGTCCTGTGCCAGGCATAATATAACATTTCTTAGAAATTAGGTAATTAGCACACTTTGCAGCACTGATAAAATCAGTATTCTCACTAACACATCAGCAGAAACCACTGGCCGTAGAGATGAGAAGCAAAAGGGTTAAGAATTTGCTAGGCTGCATGTACTTGTCATATTAAGCATACATTTTCCAGATGTTCTTTTGGTTAATGTGTCACATTTCACTATTCTGGGCAAATGGTGTTCTTTAGGAGTCTTATCATAACCAGCATAATGAAAACAAATGAATGCATCAGTGCTTAACTTATCTGGATAGATAAATTATAAAACACATCAGTGCAGTGACTGCAATGCTTGCCTTGTGGAATCATCATGACCAAAGCTAAGGTTTCTTTTGTGTTTTCCCATAGGTCCTTGATAATGTAGTCCCTTTATACAGTAATTTAAGCAACATTATAATTGAAAATGTAGTTGAAAATTTCAGTATATACTATAAATAAATATTAAGGCAAAATTTTATATATCAAATGCAAAAAAAAAAAAAAAAAAAAAAAGGAAGAAAAGAAGAATGAAAGAAAAGGAAATTTGGATGGCTAATCAGCATCTGCCAACTTCAAACCACAAACCAGGTTCTGGTTGTAGTGCTGTGTCATTATCACCTATTAATATTGCTCTTATATATATATATAAAGAAATGTAGAAACTTGGCTTGGTTTTGCATTATATCTGTGTACATTCTGCAGTATTTTTTTCCTGAACTTTAGAGGATTCATCATTCTTTATATGAGATTTCTTTGAGTAAAAAAGCCTTCTAAGTGATGTTTGACCTGAATACCCCCAAATGAACTTTGCTTAAGGAAATTAAATTTAAACCTAAAAAGTTTCTAAATATTTACTTTGAAGGCAATATGGTCTAATGACCAGGTCACTGTACTGGAAGCAGAAAATGTAACATCAATTTCTGGATCAGTTACTGACCTTCTTTGTGACTCCAAGCAATGTAATTTACTTCTTGCAACTTCAAGCAGGAGTCTAAATCTGTGACTAAATGCCCCTCTGTCTCTTTTTTTCTATTTTATTAATTTGTACTCAACAGATAGACTTTTAAAGCCTGGAGTAAAATACAGCATTCATGAGTACTGAGATTTTTAATTGAATTTTTGTTGTGATAGAAGTCTGCTTAGATCACTGTCTTTCTCATTTACACAATCTAATATTGCTAATTTTATCAGTGTTACAAGGAAGACATTCTGACACAAACTTCCTACAGAGCACTATCTAAGGATGTGGAGGAAGAGTTTCTCAAAACATGAAATGTGAAGTGGTGAGTTATTAAATGGCTAATAGCTACTAAATATTTCAATGCAGTAAAATAAATAAATAAATAAATAAAATCCTGAAATGCAAATGCAGTGAAAATTTGAGCATTAATTTAATGTCTTCTCTTTAATTAATGATGACATTAATTTAATGTCATCTCTTCATGAGGATGAACAGCTTTTTTTTTTTTTAAAAAAAAGACAAAAAAAAAAAAAAAGGCAAGCAGAAGAGGCTTTTTGCTTGCTTGCTTGCTTTTTGTTTCATTCATTGGTGGACTGATTTAAATATATATATATATATAAATATATATATATATATACTCACACTGTTGAGCCAGAGGTCTGAGAACCACTTATTGCTCTAGAAAAATGAAATAGTTTAAGGCAGTTTATCAAATTATTATGAATATTTTAGGAAAACATGACTCCTAGACATAAAAACAAACAAACAACAACAACAAAGATGAAACTTTTGAATCATTTACAAGAGATTTGAGACTGTTTTGAAGTTTTATGGAATCCCTAATTGATGAGTAAATTTTAAAAAGAATCAGAGGCCCAAAATGGAGAATGGCCTTGCTAAGAGAACGTTGCTTTAACTTAAATGAAAACAACTGCAATATGCCAAATAAACTAACAGACATTAGTTGGCAGAATAGTTTCCATGTTTTTCCTCTAGATCCTCTGGGACCTTCTTCCAAGTTCTTTAGAGAATTCTGGGAAGTACCCTCAGCACACTGGAGTGACTGATGTTGCTGGGAAAGGATAGCTACTCCAGACTTTCTTCTACCAGCTCTAGCAGTTTCTAAAAACCTCTCATTCTGGTCAAAACATGCCTACATCTTTTATCTTCAACTGCTTCCTGATTCAGGAATGTCATTCAGCTAGTGCTAGGAAGAGACCCACATAACTGTCTGGCCCTCAGTACAACTCCCAGAACAGTAATTTGTGAAGGTGATTGAGGAGAAGGAAGTTGGTAACTGAAAACAGTATGTTAATGGTATCTGTCATTGCCTTAACACTATCTAGACCAGCTGCCTCGGACATAGCAGAGGAATTAACCCAGATAGAACTCTGGAGAGAGGTCATAGCCTCTGGAGAGAGGTCATGTTCCAGACTTCAGGCATTGTGGGAGATTATTTCATTGCCTTTGGGAGCAGTGTGGGGGTCAATGAGTCTAATCTCCACATCAAGGAGATATGTGGCAAAGGAAGCAGACCACACAGCATCTGGGAAGATGAAAATGAATTTAACCGGATCTTCACGGAGACCTGACAAAGATGAAGGACAACCCCAATTATACAGGAGTGGCAGCTCAATTACATTCTACTGAGTTGGAAATTGAGAAAGTGGAGGAAGTTGGAAGAAAGATAGTCTGGAAGAACTGGAGAATGGGCTAACAGGAACTTGGAGAGGACAAATGCCAAATCCTGCCGCTGAGAAGAATCGCTTGATCCAGTCTGGGTTTATTGGTATACTGACATAGTGGAAGGGAAGAACTTTGTGGAAAAGGAGCAGGGGCGGGGGCATGATAGAAGCAATTAACATGAACCAGCAGTATGCCCTGGCATCAAAGGTAAACAGCTTCCTGATTTTTTAGACAGTGTCCAGAATAGTGCAGTGCATCCATTTTCCCCACATACATCCCATCCAATACAAGAAAGACACCTATAAACTGGAGTGAAGGCCACTGAGATGATCAGGGGCTGGAACATTTGCCCTGAGGAGAGGCTAAGAGTAGGTCTTGTTCAGCCTTGGGGAGAGAAGGCTTTGGAGGAGACCTCATATCAGTCTGGCAAAGCTACAAAGAGGTAACTGAACAGATGGTGAAAGGTGTACAGCAGGAGGACAAAAACAATTGATATAAATAGAAATGATTTCAGTCTGGATATGTGAAAAAGATTTTTCCCTCAGATGGACAATCAAACAGCAGAACAGATTGGCCAGGGAGTTTAGGCAATCTTCATCCTTGGATACTTTTAAGACCCAATTGGGAAACCTGGTCTGACCTTAAAGCTGACCCTACTTTGAGCATAAGGTAAGAATAGATAGCATCTTTGGGATTCTTTCCATACACTTTTGCACATAATTGGAAAAAGCTTCACAGCAAAGAAATGTATTTTTAAGAAAGCTATAAAGAAAAAGTAGACTGGTCATCAGTGTCAAATGATAGCTTCTAAAAGATTCTCCTCCTTCAGGATATATGAGCATAAGTCAAGAACTTTATGTTTGTTTGTTTGTTTGTTTTCAGTAACAGCAAGATTAATGAGATCCAAATCCTTTCATCTTCATCTTCAATGTTTATAGAGATGCTTTCACCTCCCTAATACAATGGCACTTTTCAGTTTCTAATCTACTCTTAAGTGCTGTCTTCCAGCAGAGGAACAAGCTCACCATCAGAAAGAAAGGGAGAGCAGGGTCCCTAACTCTACCCCTTAAGAAAAACATTCATTGCTATTGAGCTGTTACTGACACTCACCATTTGTGTTTGTTTTGCTAAGAGAAGGTCAAAGATATTGACTTTGCCTGACTTTGAACTTCATCTCAACCCTATGATATATGACACTAGAACCCAAGGGAAAGAACCCTCTATCTACAGAATGCTTCTTCCCATTTTAGGAAGAACTTGGTAACTCTCTTTGTACATAGGTCAAGCTACTCTGATTTCTAACATGATTTCATGTTTCAGTTCCCAAAATATTTGAGATTTTTGAAGATTCCCAAAAGTGTTTCAGTGATATGCTTTAGACTGAGTAAAATTATTTGTTCACACTGTGGTATAGTTTTGCTTTGTCCATAGGCAAAGTAGTCAAAGGACATTAAAAACCATTCATGCAAACAATTATACATTTAGAACACCAGTCCCATTTGCTAGTAGCAGTGAGAATATATAGACAATTTAGCCAGCTACAATTATATTATGTGAGGTTGCCATGTAAAAGGCTTTCACAGCGTTGAAGAAAAAGTAACTCAGCAGGTTTCATCTGATTTCAGTTACTGTAATTTAGCCTGGTGTACATGCAACAAAGATGATGAGAAATGTGAACAAACGTTTTACAGAATACTCTAATGGTACTGTGGGAAAGAACAGATTAATGGAAATTGTGTAATTTTTCTTCACTCTGAAAATGGAACTGACTCATTTCCAAGGAAGGATTAATAATCAAAAAGGTTTTAATTTTTTTGTCTTTTTATGAGAAGACAAATTGTCTTTGCTTGTCATTCTTGCATAAGGATGAAAAAAGCAATCACAGGCCTTTTGGATGAGGAAATTCCCCTTGGTAGATGTCTGTACTCATCTGTAGGTTGTGCTCTATGTACTTTTCCCCTTTCTTGTGATCTGCTTCCCTATAATTCAACAGTTGTTATGAAGATAAAAAGATAATATTATAATATTTAGTAAAGCATCAGCTTTACATCAAAAGAAACATAAGTCTTATATTCTCCTTTTCTGGTTTATGGTTATATCTTGTCTTCTGTTAAGAAATATTTTTACAGGCATTTTAAGTAAGTTCAACGTTAGTGTCAAAGAAAAAAAAAAAAAAAAGAAAACATTCATTAGCATCGGACATACTTTTGATATTGGTTACCTGTAGAATTTTAGCTTTACATGAGTTCATTCTTGAATATTGACATTTTTGGTGCAGAAACTCCAGTTGCTTTGGGTCCTGGATAAACCAACTTTCTTCATTTGTTTCGTATTTTCTATAAAAGCTGAAACTTGAAGCCAAGGGACCAAATGTGGTTCACCAAGTGTTTTCTTAAACAATATATAAAAGTCACCAAAAGGTGGAAAGTACACCATATGAAAAGTAAACATGTAATGCTGCTTTTGAACTAAGAGGCCTTTCTTGTTAAAGACCTTTCACATCTGTTTCTATGTTTCTTATTGAAATTGATAGAATAAATGAGGATTAGTCTTGTGATTGGCTTGGAAAATTGCAATAAAATAGCTCCACTTTACACAAGGCATGTGAGACTCACTGGCTCATAGAAAGTTTGCAACGTCTTGATGTGAACATCCATTAAGGCAAAAGGGTAAAGGGCATTTTTTAGTTGTCAGTGAATCGCTAAGTCAGAGGACTCTGGGGAAATCATACCTTATGAGGCAGACATGATAGGTAAAATGCATTTCTTACTGCTGAACAGAAATGGTGGCAATGCATTTATTAAGGCTGATCCTGAATAAGGATCAGGATCTTGGATTTGGGGAAAAGTGTATTTTTATTGTTCGTCTGTTATGAGTACTTTTGTAGGAGTTATTCCTTGGGACTAAAGATTTAAAGAGAGATGCATTTCTATTATTTATAGCACCTGAATTAAAAATAGTCACTGGAAAAGTAACTTTTACTGATCCATTTTGAGATCCCTGCTGTCATCAGTAGTTTTCCCCTAAACACATCTGCATTCAATTTGGAAAAAAAAAAAAAAAAAAAAAAAAGCAAAGACTAGTAAAGGAGACACTTTCAACTCATGTCAATCTTCTATGTGCTGTTGGATTATTTACACTTTTATGAATACATGCAATACAATGGCCTCATTGACCTCAAGCAAAGATCTCTAACAAAGATCTCTGGTAATACAACTAGACAAAATATTTAAAAAAAATGGGAATGGTGGTGTTGAGTTTGTTTTTACAGTGGGTTTGCCAAGTGATGCAAATGCAAATTGGAATTCCTCATTCTGTATTAACAAGAGCCAGAGCACAATATTATTCTTTGATGCCCTTCTAAATGTTTGTGTTGGTTTTTTTTGTTTTGTTTTGTTTTGTTTTGTTTTTACCATGTTGTGTATACAATAATACTGATCTTTTGGTAAGAAAATAACATTTCAAGTTCTTACAATATAATTCAGGTGTTAAAATCCTTTAATTTAGTAACCCAAAGCCATTGTTTTATCAAACTTTGAGATTGTGTTAATGAGAGTGATTTCACAAAATTGCACCAAGCACTCACATAAATGACTAAGTTCAACTACAGTGGAGATAGGCACAACTCATATGAAATCAATTAAGTTCTACTGATTACACCAGGGTTTCATTTAGCCTTTGTGTTTGCATGGTTACCGTGTGTGGTTTTTTAATTAATTTGCTAATAAATGTTTTATACGACAGTCGTCAAATAAGGATGATTATTGAGCTATGTGTAGAATAGCTTCTTTTAGCATGGAAAAACTGCTTGCAGTCATCCTCCTGATGGTATTTTGGTCCCTGAAATCAGGCAGTTCTACTGGCTGGGAAATCCTAGGCTTTCAATAGCCAAAACAGCATGTATTAAAGAAAACAGTGAGGTAAAGAAACATGCAAGGGCACATCTAGCCTACCTAAGCAAGGCTGAAAGTTCAGACATAAATTGGTATATTAAGTAGCTGAAGTAGTTTAATCCACATGTAGCAACAGCTTCCATTTGTACATGGTGCTAAACCTTGAATTTCCTTGATTACAACAGTCAAAAATGTTTAATGACCTACTCATACACTTTTTATCTCTTACATTACATCTTTTATCTTCTGAAAAAATATTAAAGCAATAATTTCCAGAGCCTTGGAAAAACAAACAAACAAACAAACAAAACCTGATAATTGTTAATGCAGAATGTAAAGAATCAGTGATGCTGAGACTGGCTGAGAAATAACATTTGTTCACTTTGTAATCATGAAAAAAAGGTAAAGCCATAGGAAACAATCAAGATCCCTGTTCTAACAGAGCTCCAAGGCTAAATAAACTTTTAACTTATTTTGTACCTGTGTAAAACAAGTGTTATTGGCTTCTCATCTGCTTTTATCCTAAGACAGTTAAGACTGGGAAGGAACAATGACGTTGAGAAGATATGATTTATTCAACATGTATTAAGAACTACAATCTCTATTTCAACAGAAGTCTTCAGGAAGCAGGTCCCCAGATCAGAAAATTTCACCTTAAAATTGTTTTACATCTTGGAGCAACTTTACCTTGTCTTCAAAATGTACAGAAGTGGTGGATCACAATCTCCATCAGTACACTAGATCTGAAGATAGACAATTTATTCAATTTCATTCTATATGTCAACTGAGAGGGACTTTCTATAATATAGCACATATTGCAAACAGGACTGTGTTGCCTTACCCTAATAGTACAAAACAGTTCTGGCTTACAGGAATGACAGAAAGTTTTCAGAGGAATGGTGTTAAATGCATCTTTTTCAGTCTTAAAAAGCCATTTTAAAAGGTGTATTCCAAGCATGTTAACCCTTCAGACAAATTATTTTGTTTGCAATTTCAGTTAACTGATGATCAAAGTTCTCTACATCAATTGCTTCACATTGAAAATTAGTGAGACTGAAACTCTTAAGTCAAATACCAGTGTAAATCATAGCAGCTAGATTTGTCAGAAAAACAGATGTTGGTCAATAGTTACTTGCAGGTACAAACTCCAGACACGAACAGGAAGGTGAGCATTTTATTTTTATTAGACAGATAGCCTGAAACACAAATATGACAATCGAATTAGTTATCATGATTTTCAGCTCATTGTGCTAAAGTTTTTTGTGCCCCTGCCAGCACAAAAGTTTTTCAACAGAACAGGAAAAAAGAAAAAGTTAAAAAAAAAAAAAAAAAAGGATTAAAAACAGGCATTTCCTGTCAATCACCAGAAGAAATAAAAGAAGGCTGAATAGAAGCATCCAGGTTAGAATACAGCCAAAACATTCAGGAAAATACCCCTACTCTTCTGCAGAGTTCCGTGTGATTTTTATTAACCATGCTGTTTCAACTTATGTGAACAAATAAAACCAGCTAAATCACCATTCCATGTACTAGTTAATCTACTTTGAACCTTTTTTAATGTCTGCGCTCCAGCAGTGAAAAAGCATTATGCCGGCAACCATGCAGGTTCCTATAGTTATTTAAAATTCCAGTTTTACAAGTTGCTGAGCAACCTAGTCAAGGTCCTTATTTCTCAATGAATAAGCACAACATTGTTAGATTGTGCTGTGTCAGCTCAAAGATGTACATTTAAGGTAGTCTTAGGATGTGTGAAGTCACTGCTGATGGGAACGATTAAGCTCTGACTGCTGTGTTTATAATCAATGTACTGTGCCATCAGGGAATTGTGGTGCCATAAGAATAGTGACATAGAAAAAGAGATTGGATGGGTATTTTTCTTACAAACTTTTCCATTCCAAGCCATTATCTGAAATAATGTTCATATTTTAAAAAATCATTTCTAAATATTCAGCATGATTCTGTAAGGCTGTAGAAATAAATATTCTGCAGTGTAAGTGCAGAATAGGATGGACTAGCAGCTAGAGAAACCTGTAACAATAATGCAAAAATATGATTTTGCATTTTGTTTCTTTGCAGTTTTAGTCTTCTCCATTAAAAAAAATAAATATATATATTGGAAAAAAAAAATGTATGTGCAAAAGCAAAGTGGGAAAGTATATGCTGTAACATCCTAGTTTCCAAGACATGAAAATGGTCCAATTTTCACACAATATTCTTCAATCAACTCAAATATTAAGAAAAGAGAGTGGAAACATGATATTCCAACCTACTCACAAGTGGCGTCTTCCTTGTATAGGCCTCAGTCTTTGTCAGTTGGGATAAGACCCTGCCATCTACCTGCACTATGGAGCAGATCATGAACCAGGGTAAATTACTGGTTCTAAAAGATTTTCTGGATAAAATACTACTGTTGTTCTCAGCCACACTCACACAACATTATCCTGAAACTCGTTACTATCTCAGTGTCAACAGTATTAGCTGAATTTTGCTCTAAAAACAGAGAAGTCTCTGTGTTGGTGGTGTAGTCTTGGATACATTGAAGCATTACATACAAAGCATTTCTGTTAAAAGTGACCATAGTTTCATTCCAGATATTTAAAATAAATCTAGATACGCTGTTGGGCACAAAAGACAGCTCATTCCTTTGCTCATTCTCAAATTAGTTTAATTTCCGTCTCTCAAACCTTTTGAAGAACCTTATGAGGCCTGTTAAAACACAAGCAACAGTGCCTGCAAGATTCCTGCAACAAAAGATTTTTTACTTAAATCTATCTGAAAGTCACTCAATATTTGCATGACTGTTTAATGCAATGCAGTAAGTGCTGGTGCACAGAATGGTGTGCTTGTTCATAAAGTAAATGTACACAACTGTCCAGAAATCCTTGCCAGCTTTATATTGCCAAGAGAGATGTACTTCAACAGATCATCATTTATATTAGCAGCTGGACAAATGAAAGTAGTATGACGCATGAACTGGCTTAAGGAGAAGCACCAGCCTTTTAACTGGAAATACCACTTGTCATTTTATCCCAAAATGTTTTGAAATAGGTAATTTAAAATAATAAAAGGGCATTAGCAAGCTGAAAAATAGATAAATATCCTTTATGTCACACTAAATTTTGCTCTGAAAAATATTTCTTCTGTTCTTTTATGTTTTCATCTCTCTTTGAACTAGATGAAGTTTGAGTCTTTAACCAAGCTTATCAGTTTATTTTATTGGAGTTCAGTGCTGTTGCTTCCACACCTACATTAGTATCTGCAAGAAACAGGCATTTTTGCTTTGGTTTTGACACTTAATTGAAACTCCATCTGTAAGGGGAAAATGAGTGGCAAAAGTAAAGTGAAGTGACGATTTCCAAAGATGGGTATTACACTGACATAAATGACATTTAATTTTATTTCATACTGCTAAAGATCCCTATTTTAAATGATCTACTGTAAACTAGGCCATTATTATGGAACAAACATTTCCCATCAACATCTATGCATGTTTAACTGGTCTGTATTTTCTATTTTTATTTAACATAGAGAGCTCTTTAAGAATTTGCTATATTCTAATGCAGTATTGTAAGTTTTGTGCAAAAGAAAACTACTGAATGCCACTACCACTGTCAAATTTTGCTTCTCAAGTAAATTTTGCCATTATTTTCTGATACTTAGTTTGTACAGGTAGTACGCAATAATAATAAGAGCTATGAAAAGCCACAATTTCACAATTAGTGACCTGAAGGACATATATCCGTAACTAACACTGTATTTATCAAACAGTTCATGAATCTTTTGAGTGAACTATTCCTATTTCAAAATAATGTTTCTGTAAATTTGTTTTCAAGTATGGTTTCCTTTTTTTTGTTTGTTTGTTTGCACTAATTTTAAGTGAATATGTTCTAACATTATCACATCCTGAAATTGTAAGGAAAATGTACACTTTCTGAAACCTTCTGAACAACACCTAAGACAAGGTTTAGAAATCCATAGGATTTATTTTCCTTGTATTCATTTCTTAATGTTGTTCTTTAGAGGAAAATCTACATACATGGGACTTAAGGGTTGAAGGCCTTTAAAATTAAAGAAAAACACACACATGCAAACACATACACATGCACACACATATATGCACACACAAAAACCAACCATACAGGAACAGAAAATGATTATATTTGTAATGAATTACATCTATGTAGCAAAAATGTAGTGTTTATAGCATAAACTGTCTGTTTACAGATATGGTAAAAATTATAATCTCAGCTTTTAAGGTATAGCTTTACTGCAAAAGACAGTAGTAGATCCTATGTTTATTAAATATCAATGACTTGTGAAGTAAACATACCGCTTTTTAAAACAAGAAAAGTTTGCTTTCAAATGGCACAAATACTCAGCTTGAACTCTTCAATGAGCACTGTTTTTTTCTTTATCATCACTGTTACATTAAATTAAGTGACTGTGGCCATTTTTGCACTACTGCAGTTTTCTTGTAGGAAAGTGAGGAATAAATATTAGATTTTCTTTTTAAAACGCCCAGACAGCTGCTTGTTATAATGACACAAAGTAAGATCATGGAATCATACAATGACCTGGGTTGGAAGGGACCTCAGAGATTATTTAGTTCCAACCCCCCTACCATGGGCACGGATGCCACCCACTAGATCAGGTTGTTCAGGGACTCATCCAACCTGGTCTTGAACACCTCCAGGGATGGAGCATCCATGACCTCTCTGGGCAACCTATTGCAGTGTCTCACCACCCTCTGAGTGAAGAATTTCCTCCTAACCTCTAAAATAAATCCCTCTTCCTTTAGTTTAAAACAATTCCCTCTCATTCTGTCAATATCTGATTGAGCAGAGTTGCTCCCCAGTCGGCATGGGTTTATGAAAGGGAGGTCCTGCTTGACGAACCTGATCTCCTTCTATGACAAAGTGACGCGATGGATGGATGAGGGAAAGGCTGTGGATGTGGTCTACCTTGACTTCAGCAAGGCTTTTGACACCATCTCCCACAGCATTCTCCTCAAGAAACTGGCTGCTCTTGACTTGGACTGGCGCACGCTTTGTTGGGTTAGAAACTGGCTGGATAGCCGGGCCCAAAGAGTCGTGGTGAATGGAGTCAAGTCCAGTTGGAGGCCAGTCACTAGTGGTATTCCCCAGGGCTCGGTGCTGGGGCCGGTCCTCTTTAATATCTTCATCGATGATCTGGATAAGGGCACTGAGTGCACCCTCAGTAAGTTTGCAGATGACACCAAGCTAGATGCATGTGTCGATCTGCTTGAGGGTAGGAAGGCTCTGCAGGAGGATCTGGATAGGCTGCACCGATGGGCTGAGGTCAACTGCATGAAGTTCAACAAGGCCAAGTGCCGGGTCCTGCACCCGGGGCGCAATAACCCCAAGCAGAGCTACAGGCTGGGAGATGAGCGGTTGGAGAGCTGCCTGGCGGAGAAGGACCTGGGAGTGATGGTGGACAGTCAGCTGAATATGAGCCAGCGGTGTGCTCAGGTGGCCAAGAAGGCCAACAGCATCCTGGCTTGCATAAGAAACAGTGTGACCAGCAGGGCTAGGGAGGTGATTGTCCCCCTGTACTCGGCTCTGGTGAGGCCGCACCTCGAGTCCTGTGTTCAGTTTTGGGCCCCTCGCTACAAGAAGGACATCGAGGTGCTTGAGCGGGTCCAGAGAAGGGCGATGAAGCTGGTGAGGGGCCTGGAGAACAAGTCCTACGAGGAGCGGCTGAGGGAGCTGGGCTTGTTCAGCCTGGAGAAAAGGAGGCTCAGGGGTGACCTTATTGCTCTTTACAGATACCTTAAAGGAGGCTGTAGCGAGGTGGGGGTTGGTCTATTCTCCCATGTGCCTGGTGACAGAATGTGGGGGAATGGGCTAAAGTTGCGCCAGGGGAATTTTAGGTTGGATGTTAGGAAGAACTTCTTTACCGAAAGGGTTGTTAGACACTGGAACAGGCTGCCCAGGGAAGTGGTGGAGTCACCATCCCTGGAAGTCTTTAAAAGACGTTTAGATGTAGAGCTTAGGGATATGGTTTAGTGGGGACTGTTAGTGTTAGGTCAGAGGTTGGACTCAGTGATCTTGAGGTCTCTTCCAACCTAGAAATTCTGTGATTCTGTGATTCCCCCATCTTTTTTATAAGTCCCCTTCAAGTACTGAAAGGTTGCGATGAGGTTGCCTCACAGCCTTCACTTCTGGAGGCTGAACAGCTCCAGCTCTCAGTCTGTCTTCTTAGGAGAGGTACTCCAGCCCCTTGATCATCTTTGTGGCAGTCCTAGGGACCTGCTCCAAGAGGCCAACATTCTTCTTGTACTGGGGACTCCAGACCTGGATGCAATACTCCAAGTGGGGCCTCACAAGGGCAGAGCAGAGGGGGACAGTCACCTCCCTCAACCTGCTGGTCACTCCTTTCTTGATGCAGCCCAGGATGCAGTTGGCCTTCTAGGCTGCAAGCACGCACTGCCAGCTCATGTCAAGGATCCTTAAGATCTCAAATTTGGAAAGGAAAAAGTAGAACTGAATGTACATCTCCACCTTTCATATTTTTCTGGTTCTAAAGAGAACAAAATGTAGCAAAATGTTATTTTAGTCAATAAACCAAGTAGAAATTATTCAAAATTCAAGCACAAGAATCAGACCTGTGACTAAGGTTCCATTTTAAAACTGAAAGAAATATACAATATTAAGTTAAGCTTAATTACTTTTTATGCTATTTCTCATCTATGCTGTATGCAGTGTTTTCCTGGGGACTCGTCCAAAAACATGGGGTGAAACTCCACCTCTCCCCCCCAGAACTAATGTCATCATCACATACAAACCTCACTAAATTCTGTCGGAAGAACAAGACACATTCCTTTGACCTTGAAAACATTGTGCTCTAAATATTGTTTTACTATGACGGAAGAACCAATGAAAAAGAACATCACATATCATTTCAACATGAGTAGTTATAGGACCAAATTTCAGTGTTTATATATCTATACCGAGAGCTTGTAAGGAGATTCAGAAAAGGTAACATAAGGCTCTTTACCCTGACTTCCCTTGCTAGTCAATGGAGAAACAACAGCTTTTCAGAAGAGCAATCTAGTACATCACCACTAAATAAAGAGTGAATTTTTGTAAAATTCACTCATTTCCTCAGTCTCCTGAGTCTCCTACTGCATTCAGTAAGAAAAGGTAGATTTTTCAAGCTGTATCAAATAGGCCTTTTATCAGCAGTCATGTTCTCTTCTTGTCCTGATCTCAGGTAAGGGTGAGACTCAGAAGCCCCCATCTCTCCATTTTCTTTGTGTCTTTTTCCACAAGACCCCCAGGCAAATGGTCTGGAAGGGTCTTTCAGCACACTGTGTTCAAGTCCCCAGTGCAGGTGACTCAGGAGCTAGGATCCCAGTATGAACAGTGGCATAGATGTCACACTCCAGGTCGCAACCTCAAACAAAGAGAATCTGGGAATATAAATAGAGCTGAATCCTGTGAAGACCTTTTTACACTGGCAAATTTCTTCCTAGCATGCTACTTTGCTTTTCTTCCTAGCATGCTACTTTGCTTTTCTTCACTTTTGTAATTATAAATTAATCCAAAAGAGCCTTTTCCATAAACAGTTCTTACTGCTGTTTTGCTTGAGGATTTATTTTAGCCAGTGCCAGGCAAGATAAGCTATTTGCATATATGAGAAAAACAAAAACAAAAAATAATGCTTTAAACTCTGTTTCTTTTGTATTTCATAAGTGTACTGGAAGGACCTCACACTTTCTTTGCATGAGAACTTAGGCATAAATGTTCATGTACCTCACATTGCATGTTAAAGTGTTGACATTGTTTAATATCTCTTTCACACCTAATGTTAAATAACATAAAATTAATTGATCTGAGATAGCATATAACACTTGAGATATCAAGCTAGGCCAGGGAATGAAGTGTGAGCTAGTATAATAATTTGGTAGCATATTTTTTTTGCTCTCTGGGTTGTAGAAAGATTATTTGAATATGAAAGACGTAAAATTCTTTAATAAAATTTTGCCCTTACTGTCCATAGAAAAGATCATTAGTTAAACCCTGAGTGCTAGAAGTATGAAAAACCTCCTGCATTGTACCCTTAGTTGTGAAAAACAATTACACAGAGCTCAAATGGCAAGTTCGATCTTCTCACTCCTTCATGGCAGCACTTTGGAAAGCTGTAGCCATAGAGCACTTGAATGTTTTGGCCATCTGGTGGCAATCTTACGGAATTGTGGGATAAGGGGTGAAAAGGCAGATGCAAAATGGGCCCAAATCTTTTATTATTTAAATCACCAACATTCCAGGAAGAATCCTTGCATTAAAAAGATAGGGAAAGGGAAAGGGAAAGGGAAAGGGAAAGGGAAAGGGAAAGGGAAAGGGAAAGGGAAAGGGAAAGGGAAAGGGAAAGGGAAAGGGAAAGGGAAAGGGAAAGGGAAAGGGAAAGGGAAAGGGAAAGAGAAAGAGAAAGAGAAAGAGAAAGAGAAAGAGAAAGAGAAAGAGAAAGAGAAAGAGAAAGAGAAAGAGAAAGAGAAAGAGAAAGAGAAAGAGAAAGAGAAAGAGAAAGAGAAAGAGAAAGAGAAAGAGAAAGGCAAGGCAAGGCAAGGCAAGGCAAGGCAAGGCAAGGCAAGGCAAGGCAAGGCAAGGCAAGGCAAGGCAAGGCAAGGCAAGGCAAGGCAAGGCAAGGCAAGGCAAGGCAAGGCAAGGCAAGGCAAGGCAAGGAAAGGAAAGGAAAGGAAAGGAAAGGAAAGGAAAGGAAAGGAAAGGAAAGGAAAGGAAAGGAAAGGAAAGGAAAGGAAAGGAAAGGAAAGGAAAGGAAAGGAAAGGAAAGGAAAGGAAAGGAAAGGAAAGGAAAGGAAAAAAAAAAGAGGGAAAAAAGAAAAATGTCATTTTTTTTGCAAACTGTATACTAGTACCACCTAGAGAGATAGTTTCATCCCAAGTTGTCATCTCCTGCCAAACAAGAAAGGTAATTGAAAAATAATTGGTTATATTTCTGGGTCTTCGAAGGTAGAGTTTGGGTTTTAGTCTGTATTTACATGAACTAGGCTTGTGGATAAAGAAGATAATGGAATTATCTATCTGTCCCAAGATTGTCTCAATAACTGTCCAATTTCCAGATATCTATGAGGTCATGCAACTTTTTCCATTTTCTCTTCACTTACAATTTTCCCCTCTCTCTTCTAAAAAGTCCATTCAATTAAAAAAAAAAAAAAAAAAATGAGGAAAGAGGAAGCTGTAATATTTTATTTTTGTTTGGAAGTTTGGTATTAAGATCAACTCTAGTGGTATCCCAGGCTTATGTATGTTTGGTTTGGCTCCATACTGGCAAGGGCACATGCATTTTTGTCATACACTACACTAGCCACTCCAGAAATATTAAAATATTTATTTAGAGTCCGGAGTAGGAGTAGCCATTGTTGTATAGTGTGACCTACTGAGGGATTTGGCAGCTGCTACAGAATTACCCTAGGACCTGACTAATCTCCCTAAACCCTAGGACCAGGCCTAATCTCCCTAAATCAACCTCTATGAAAGTGCCTTGCAGATTTCTAAGAAATGCCCAACTTTCTAAAATAAAGATGAAAAAAAAAATCTTCTCCTTTGCTTTAATGTGTGCCATGTCTTTCTTTTTCTGTTTTTGTTCCTTATATCACCACCTTTCACATCATACTTTTAACATCACAGACAGAGCACACACACCACGTGTCACAGTCTTCTGATATGAGGTAAAAGTTGTAGATACTTGCATAGTTTCTCCTTCATTTATCTACCAGCACTCCAATAACCAAATGTAAGATTTGGTTTTATAGATTGCCCCTTAGTGAGGTGATCTCTTTGAGGGTATGTAACTCTTCTCTACTGCTCTGTTCTGGAGGGTATTCTAAATAATTCTGGCAATCACATATCCCATTTAGTCCATAGCCTATCCCAAATCTGAGCATTGTGTTTGCTTCCTGGAAAAAGGGTTTCTACATGGTTTCTGGCAGCCCCATGGACTAAAAGGACTTTTAAGGACTAAAGTTAGTGGGGAACTGCTGTGTTTCTCCATTTAGCATGGCCCTGGCTGGGGCACATTTTCTTCCTCCAGTGTTACTGATGGCCCAAAGCAACAGCTATGCTAGCTCTCCTCTAAAATCCCCAACATACCCTATGCTCATGAGCGCTTCAGCCCTTTGTGACAAACTTTTCTCATGCACACAACTTCCCCCATGTCTGATTCAACACTGCACAGGATGTCCCTTATATGGATTTTCCATCTTGTAGGTTCTTCTTCTCTTTGAGCACACAGAGTGTTTCTAGCGAAAAAGATCTCTCTTTAGAGTGCAGCTTTAGCTGTGAACACAGCATGGGAGAGATTGAGAAGCTGACATAAAATCTGATCCAGCAATGTACTCTGTGCTCTTAGATCCCAGGGACCCTGTTGGAAAAGGTTCTTTCAATAGTAGTTCAGTATTCAAACTAAAAAGGAATTTAATATTTAGCTCTTTTGGCCACCTTTGAAACTCCTGGTCTTAAAGCCAGACTAGTTACTATATGTTTTTTTAAAAGTTGGTAGAGTAGTTTTTTCTATAAACTGTAGTAAACAAGCCCATCACAACTCATTGAAGCTAACTTTGTAAGGTGTCTTTTAACCTTCATGCTTTTCTCTCTCCAAATTTTCTGTGTTATTTCAAAATGAGAGCACAAATTGCATATTTTTCTCTGTAACATTTGGCTGTCTGTCAGAGTGAGAGCAATATTAGGTGTAAATCACAAGAGCACTTGTTCCAATTTAAATATTATTTTTGTACTGGGTCTTAGACTATTCCCTCATATATCAGCTGTTCCCATACAGATCAGCACAAGAACATCTGTTTAAAAACAATCTGTTTATTTTATTACATCTCCCAAAGTTGTGCTTATGAAAGCATACAACAATACTGGGAAAGAGAGAAGACTTCTTATTTCTTTGAGTTCACATATATGACTTCTTCTTTCGATGGAACAAAGCCACCTGCCTAATCAGCACACACTCCCATTTTGTGGAACAAAGCAAAGCAAAGGATAGAGAATCTAAGGATGAGAACATGTCATTTCTCAGTATTACCAGTCCCTAGACAATGGGCAGCTAACTGAACACTCCGTTTAGTACTTTCGTACTTTGCATTTTTTTTAATGTAATGAAGCAGATAGGTTTTATTTCCTTCTTGGTTTTCAGTTTGTTTGGTTTTGGGATAGTATTGTGTGATGTTTTTCTGTATTTTTTTTGGGGGGGGGAGGAAGAGTCTTTTTTGTTTTTGTTGGTTTAAGTAGTGACATTTTTATTTTGTTTGAAAGGCTAAATAAAAGCCAATAAAAATTCAACTTAGGATGTATGTAAAAATATTGACTTCAATGTTCTACTTATTGGTGATATATCCACAATATAGTAACTAACATCATATGAGTAGACAGTTCTGAAGTATGACATATACAACATGGTAACTAATTACTGGTGTTCTATATAAAACATTTTAAATAGGCATGAACCTTCTTATGTGACAATTTCAAAATTCTATATTCATTAAATTATTCATTTGCAATCAAAATTAACTAGGTAAATCTCTTTTCACCTTGCAGGAATGAAAACTAAAGCATGGGTAATTTAGTACCTATATACCAAACATGTAGTGCCCTCCACATGTAAGACTGCTCAGGTCTCAATTATGCAGCAAGCAGCAAGACTTGTTGTTCAACAACTGAGATGTGAACGGTAACAGCTCATGTTGTTTTCTGTGGCCAGAAATTAGATCTCTGATTTCTTAGTAAAAAAAAACAAAAAAAAAAAAAAAACAAAACAAAACAAAACAAAAAAAAAAAAACATTGCATCAAATCAAGTATCACCCATTGCATGGGTCTATAAAGTGTTTCCAAAAGTCTTAGGCTGAGTCAATAGAGCAGGGAATGTTAGACAGTTTTGCTGTTTCTACTGTGTCTACAATGATAAAAATAGATTAGAGAAATATGCTTGCTGTAACAGAGCCTAATTTTCTTTTTAGGAAATGCTTTGGAAGAAAATAAATTCCCATATGATATAAGAGCAAGCATCACAGAATCACAGGATCACAGAATGGCTGAGTCTGGAATGGACCTCTGGAGGCCATCTGATCCAACCCCCTGCTCAGGCGGGGACACCCAGAGCTGCTGCCCAGGACCATGTCCAGGCAGCTTCTGAAGATCTCCAAGGAAGGAGACTCCTCAACCTCTCTGGGCAACCTGTGCCGGTGCTCTGTGACTCACACAGTAAAGAAGGGATTCATGATGTTCAGAGGTAGCCTCTTGTGTTTCAGTTTGTGCCCATTGATTATTATCCTGTCACTGGGCACCACTGAAAAGAGTCTGGCTTCATCTTCTTCTTGCACTGTCCCTTCTGGTATTTATACGCCTTGGTAGGATCCCCTCTGGGCCTCCTCCAGGCTCAAGAGTTCCAGCTTTCTCAATCTCTCCTCATAGGAGAGTGTCCCGTTTCCCTTGTCTTCTGTATATATTCATTTGCTATTCCAATCATATTCCTATTTCTTCACCCTGTAACTGGTATTACTGTGTCCAAAGCATACGGCATATCTATCCATTCACATCAGAGGATCTCAGTCTATGGTACACACCATAAAGGAATCATAAATCATATCAAAGACCAAGCAAGTGTTTTGCATGCAGGATCTTTACTTCTGTGTAAGGTCTCAGATGTGCTAAGATACTTATACTTGCAGCCATATGTGCTGGTGACTCTTCTTGCTCTCCAGGGCCTTCAGGAAGCCAACTGTTGCTAGACAAATACTTTAGACTTTCAACTAAAGAAGAGGACCTGTCAGGGGTGAATGAAACAGAAGGCAGTGAAGTAGTGGATTGACCAGAACCATTCAGGGTCCTGGTTTGATGAGGAGAAAGAAATAGGAGTTGTGAGTGGGAATAAGGACATGGAACTGATTTTTTCTCACTTTCAGGTCACTTAATGCCTTTCTTAATACCCTTGTTGTAATATGTTCCCTACAAAGGAAAAAAAAATAACAACAGATGGATGCCTAAGGACTCAGAAATACTAGATCATTTTGTTAATAATCTGAAAAACATGGATGCCATATGAGTCCAAAATAAACTATTTTTATTGAAAATGTATTTTCAGAACACATCTTTTGGTTAAAGTTTATAAAAATACACATCACCCCCTTTGTGGAAGAAATATTTTTCAAGAAGGAATCCTCCCTAAACAAACAAGGATTGTTTGAGACAGTTCCTGCGACCCAGGACCATGTTTTGTGTGCCAGTTTTTGGGATGGGGAGCTAAATGGATTGTTTTGGAAGGCACCTGCAAACTCAGCACAAAATGTGACTTGAGAATTTTTACTGGTACTGCACACACTGCTGGTGAAGCCAGTGCATGTTGCAGGTTTAGTCATTGTTTAGTTTAAGAAGGACAGTTTATGTAAAAAGTGTTACATAGCCATATATGTACACTATGCCTACATCATTTTTCCTTTTCTTTTTTTGGTAAAACATTGCAATGTGGTAGCATACGGTTCAAGTACTTCTTAGCTGATCGGCGTATGTCTTCTCATGGATCATAATTACTCAAGAAGTTTGAATGTTTTGACTGCCAAGTCATTGCCTTTGTGAAGGACAAACTGACCAGGCAAGAGCTGCTCATCCTGCCTGCTTTTTAGCCCTGGAAAGCCAGAAGAGGAGCTGCATGTGTTCTATTTGGACTATAGATTTTATATTATATCTGTCTGCTCTGACACCTTGGGGGAAGTTCAAAGATCTGTGGTAGTAATGCCAGGACCTTCAAGGACATCAGCATGAAAAAAGTCAGGAAAACTGTCAAAATGACATAAACTGCCATATATAAGCCAAAGAAACAGAGAGACAGTAAAAAGAATTTGGAAGCATTAGGTGGGTGAACTTCAAGCAGATCTATAGTAAACACTTAGTCATTTCCATATATTTGTGAAAAAGAGTGAAGGATATGAAGAAAGGGACTGCAGGGCAAGATATACATGTCAAAAAAAAAAAAAAGAAACAAGCAAAAAACAGTAATTATGGATACAATAGACAGGAAAGATGTCTAGCTGAAGGGGAAGAAAGAGAAATGAAAGCTTGAGGAAAATTCTAAAGATATGTGGATAGAGCATTTTTTGAAAGGAATTTGTGGCAACCAAATGGTCTTTACAATGAGAAGTATACTTAGATATTAATGAAACATATACATTAATTTTTATTAGAGGGAAAAAAAAAATCAATATCAAATATATGACACACAATAAGGAATTTCACCAGTTCTAGAATGGGCAGTCTAAAGAAAGAAAATATCAATACTAACAGTAGTTGAAATTATCTAATTTATAAAGGATTTACTGTGTGTTGTCTCTGTAGGAAACTTGATCTGATCAGTAGTATGAAGAAACAGAAAAAATATATGTTTTACATAGACATTCAAGCAATTTTGGAAATGAAATTAAGGAAGAAGTATTATGGGATGGGACTGGAAAGTAGACATTATGGCAATAACAGAAACATAACAGTCATGCATGGAAAATAGCTAAGTCATCCAGAACATATAAAGATATAAAGACAGAAGAGGTGAAGCATCACTGGGATTTACAAATTAAAATAATAATAATAGTAATAATTTTCCTGGTCTCAGGCTCACTGAAAGTTAGAAGCCAAAACTGAGTGTGTCTATAGACAGGAATTGCTATGATATTAATACAGAGAAATGGCTCTATGCACTGTGATAATGGAAGAGACTATAGTAATAATGTGGGAGACATTAGTTTCTCAGGAACTGGAAAACAAATGCTGTTAACAATGACAAGACTGTGAAACTATGACATTTAACACATAATTACAGACCTAGACTGAAGACATTCAGGTAGTATAGTGGAATAAGAAAATAACCTTGCAAAGAGTGTTTATTGACTATTTCAGCTTGAAATAAATGAAACAATAAACAGAAAAATCTCTAAGATTCTCTTTCAGTGGCACAAATATCATAAACAAAGGAAAAATCTAGTTAATTAAATCATCTAGCCTGAACTTGAGACTCGTATATAAAGGAAAGCTTTAAGACAAGGTTCATAAACTGTCTAGAACATACTTCCATTTGTAAAAAGCAAATAAATAAATACAAGGAAATACTTCAGACCTAACTGGATGAATTAAAAAAAAAAAAAAAAGGAGGAGCAAGTAGAGAGCTGCAAGGAATGGAAAAAAAGAACTGATCAGCCAAGAAATCATCTCTCAGAGGTCAAAAAGTCTAGGAATAAAATGAGAATAGCCAAAAGTCAAGCTGATCTAGACCTTTAAAGGGCATTAAAATAAATAGGAAAGAAAGACACTTTGGGAATATAAATAAAAACAGATTTTTTTTTTTTTTTAAGGGGTCAGGATTGAGTTTTTAGATATGGCTCCCATACTGAATGTCTCAGCTTTCAATAGCAGTTATTTCAATATTGAATGGGAGAGCTGAAGTGAATAAAAGAAATTAAGACAAAAAATATCAGAATGGAGCTTGATTTAGAACTCAACTTGATGCAGTTAAGATCAGATAATTCATTCAGAAGTCATCAGAAATGGATCAGAAATGATCCATTCCAAAATTTTGAGATAATTAACAGATAGGAAATTCATAGAATCATAGAATGGTTTGGGTTGGAAGGGACCTTAAAAATAATCCTGTACTAATCCCTCTGCCATGGGCACGGACACTTCCTTTTAGATCAGGTTGCTCAAAGCCCCATCCAGCCTGGTCTTGAACACCTCCAGGGATGGGGAATCCACAGCTTCTCTGAGCAAAGTGTGCACTCCTCACCACCCTCACAGTAAAGAATTTCCTCCTAATATCTAATCTAAATGTCCCCTCTTTTAGTTTAAAGCCATTACCCCCTGTCCTATCACTACAGTCCCTGACAAAGTCCCTCCACAGCTTTTCTACAGACCCCCTTTAGGTACTGGAAGGCTACTACAAGATCACCCTGGAGACTTCTCCAGGCTGAACATCCCCAGCTCCCTCAGCCTGTCTTCATAGGAGAAAAGCTCCAGCATGCTGATCATCCTTGTGGCCCTCCTTTGGACTTTTTCTAATAGGTCCATGTCCATCTTGTACTGGTGGCCCCACAGCAGAATGCAGCACTCCAGGTGGGGTCTTACAAGAGCAGAGTAGAAAAGTAGGGAGAATCACCTCCCTTGACCTGCTGACCATGCTTTTTCTGATACAGCCCAGAATAACGGTGGCTTTCTGGGCTGCGAGCATACATTTCAAAAGTTTCAGACAGTGGATGAAAGTGTAAGACTGAAAAATAGAAAATGCTGCACTTGTATGAAAAGTAAGAAAGAGGAAGTTGTTCAGGCCAATACAGATAGTTCAGACCATAATATTATGTAAAGAATTAAACATCTGATTTAGATAAAAGCAAACATACAATAAAATAATGCACTCAAGTGGAAAAGTTAAAATGAGCTTATGAAAGTTGTGCTTTGATAAACCATCTTATTATCTTTCTTTGTTAATGTAAACATTTTTCTTAATGAAAAAAAAAATGGCAGTTCCAAGCATGCTTGCGTGAAGCATATGATATAATGCCCTATGGGAAATAATGAGCAAAAATGAAATCACTGAATGGAGGTAGTAGGAATAGGAAAGGATTTTGTTTAAAGGGAAGACTAAGTATAGCAAATATCTACTGAAAATTTAGACTGAAAATATCTGATAGTAATAAAAATTCCTGTATTTGACAATACAGAATGTGTATAAACATTTCCAAAGATTGCTGTTGGGACATGGCTGATTAATTCACGCTCTTGATACAAAAAGAAACAAGTGTGTGCTAACTCAGTGTTGATGCTGATGAAAAGTTGGATGATTCTGAGGACAGAATAAAATAGAAATTAAACTCAGTAGTCCAAAGTGAGTGTATTTTAGAAGTGTATTATTCCCACTAATAAGTTATTGAAAACAATATCAAGGAGGAACCTCTTATGTAGGAAGTAAATTGTCCAGCAGGGGAATATTGTTATACTCTTCAATGGAATGCCACAAACAAATCTAGTCTTCTATCAACATTAGAAGAAATTAGAAAACCAGGAGAAATGCAAAAAGCTGATATAGAAAGAAAGCCTATATTGAGAAAAGGTGACCAAATCATTTGGTTTGGTTGTGTTTAACAAAATCACAGGCAGAAAGTTTGCGTAGAAGAGATCGTAATTATGGAAGCATACAAAAATTTGTGACCTATCCAAAATGTAACTCTCTCCTCTGTTCTCACAGAAGGTTCTGGGTTCTGCAAGCCATGTACTGCAAACACGATTTAAAGGATCCAAAATTACATAGCCCTCACTTATTTTAAAAATAAATTATACAGGTAAGTATTAAAAACTATTGTCAGGCCATCATATGCAAAATGTGCAAAATTCTGAGCTGAAAATGATGACCTGTTGGGTGAGAATAATTTACACTAAATTAAATGTATGTCACCTTTTAGCCAAAGAAAGAGGGTACTGATAAAAACCTTTTCAGTAGACTTCTTAGCTTTTTTGAAGACTTCTAACAATAATTTTATAGCTATTTAGACTTATGTCTTAGTAATTCTCACCTTTCATCTCAAATAAATAAATAAATAAATAAATAAATGATAGAATAAGAATAAATTGAAATGAACTGTTAATCCATGTAAATGATTGGTAATCATTGATAAACTTTGCTGGCAGCAAAAGAAACTTTATGTAAATAAGCATGGTGTTAAAGATGTCAACAACCTGTTGTCTGAGTAGCAAGAAGTACAAAAATATATAATCATAAACAAGAAACAATGGAGAAAGTGCAGATGAGAGGACTCCCCATAGCTTCTCTCTTCCAATCTATCTTGTCTGACACAAGCTATCTAGTCTTTAGTTCGCTTTTCTGATAGTTTTCTGACACTAATCTGAGAAGACAGCAAAATATGGAAAGCCATCTAGCTAGAGCTAAATATTCCTATATTCCTTTTAGCCATCCCTCAAGGATAAAACTATACATCTGTATTTGACTTGGTCTTAAATCTAAAGTGATGATTGAAAACTCAGGGCCCAATTCTTCTACCTGACTACTTTATATGAAGTTGTGCAAAAGCGTGTGGAAGCAAAATGCGAATTCTCATTTCATCATGTCTTAAACTTATGCTAGCAGCCCTCAAAACTGAGTGTTATATAACTAAATAGGTCTTACCCAGAGAAATATAGTGTAACTGCAATGGAAGAGAATCCTCTTCATCTGCATTTTCTTTAAGCTCTCATTCCTGCATAATAGCATCATTGTTTAAATATTTAGTAAACATCAGTGATAAATATGCTTGTGTAATGGATGTTGCCAGTAATTACTATAAATCTTTATTAATTACAAATATTGTGTTAATCAAATTACATGTGACCATAATAATAACAATTTTGTAGCTTACAATTAAAAATTCCTCCTTCTGCTGAAGTAGGCTTTCAGTCATTACCCTTTGCATCGAACTGTTCTGTTGCCGTTGCAGTAGTATCAAGCTAGTGCAGACCAAGCTAGTGGTCTTCATTTGAGTTTCATCTGTTTCTGCTTACCTGAACATTTCTCACTTACTTCAAATTAAAAGATTCCTGTTAAAATTTGTCTGCCTGGTTTTCTTAGCAAAAAAACTTACCTTTTATGTGATACTTGTTCTTAAGTTCTTCCATATTTTTTGCTGTTTTGATTTTGTTTTGTTTTGTTTTTCCCTTTTTGCTTCCTCCTCTATGCAGCATTTGCTGGCAGCTTTTGTAGTAGCTAACTAGAGACAGACAGTTGTATTCAGACAAAATAACAAATGACTTGGACTTTCACCCCAAGGCTGTAATAGAGGGAATTTGAGCTGGATTTTTTTTCTAGGGTAGAAAGAGATGGAACAAATCTTTCTGTTTATATTTTTGAATGTCTGCTATGTTGGAATTGCAAGAAAAAAAAAAATAGAACAAGTTGTAGCAACTTTAGTGTTGCATAGATTTTAGCCACCTTTTACCTGACAAGTTAAAAAAAGACAGCTGTTTCAGCATAATTATTTAGACTCTCTCTGTAACAGATATTCACTTGGAAATAAAGCTCTTTAATAATAATAATAATATTAATAATAATAATAACAACAACAATAACAACAACAACATGAAGCAAACAAACAAAAATAAATAAATGAAAGTGACAATGAACAAGAAAACAAAACGGAGAATTCTGCAAACTTTTATGTATTCAGACGGAGTTTTAGAAGATATGTTTTAATGAAACTAGATTTCTGGGAGAGCACAACATAACTATAGAGAACTTTGTGTTTTGTGATGTACATCAGGTGACGTAATCAAAAGATCCTTTTAGGATTTACGGTTTATGGCTCTATGCAAAAGAGAGGTGAGTTAAAATGTAGGGTTTTTCTCTTCCATCCTCCTCTCCCTTCTCCTTACAGGCGCTTTTAGACTAATTCTCCATCATTCTCTCTGGGGTGAATAAATGAGTTCTATGTCCCACAAATAAACATTTTAACGTACAAGCTCGGTAATATTGTTTCATGTTTCTGCTACCATTCCACTCTGGAGTTCCACCAGTGACCCATCAAGAGTAAATAAGAGAAAGTTACATATTTATACTTATTCTGAATAAAAGCAATTGAAAATTGACTTATATTTGTCTTACATTTGGTCTGTCTAAATTGCAGGCCATGTTTCCCCTAGCTCCTGGAATTAAATATATGTATACAATATTCTGTATATTCTCAGAAATAGCCATAGTACATAGCAGGGAGAGATCTTGACCTGTAAATATACCCTCCTTTCCTCTTCACTTCATAAGGTTTCTGTGGAAAAGAAGCTAGCCATAGGAAGGAAGCTCTAATATGAATAACATAGACATTGTGGCTATGATGTTGAGATAGAATGGATTTATTCTGATGTATGACTGTTAGATCAAGAAAGTCACATGCATCATGTGAAGGTTCACATCATCACATTATCCCATCTAATCTTCCATTTTAGTTAGTATTACAGGGAATGCTCCCTGATTAGTGCATATGTATAATATATAGAACTTCTGTTCTTTATGCTGTTCTTTATAGTAGGTTCCAAATTTAACTAAACCTCAGGAAGTTGTGTTAGAATGAGGTTTTTATTCTTTTGAAATGTGAAACAATTTGGAAACCTTCCTTCCACAAAGCTGAATCAGAATAGTTCCACTAACTTTCCAATGAACAAGTTTTTCCACCACACCATGATAAAATCTTATATTATTAATCATGAACTCTTAAGGATCCACCATCGATGAACTTTCAGTAATCTGTCATTCACTGTTACCTGCAGGGAAGTGCTTTTAAAAAGCAGTAACAGATGTCTGAAAATCAATTCAAAATGATCTCTAAATAATCATAATTTCCTTGCTAACCTTGCTGTCAATCCTATGTAGATGTTCAGTAAAAAGGAAATAATATTGATGTACTGATAATATTCAACATTTTTTAATACAACTCAGACAAAATAATAAATCTCTTTCCTAATGTTTGATGGGGGGAGCTTTTTCGTTGTGTTTTCCTGTTGTTGTTTTAATGTGTGATATAGTTGATTATATGGTGCTTGATTTATATAATATAGAAATACTATAAAGTTACTGGACTAATATACCATAAGATAGGATGATATTCAGCTTGAAATAATCAAGATATAGGTCTGTTCCTAATTGTTTTAGAGAACCAGAGAACAACCATATCCAAGATGGTTGCACTTTTGCATCTTTTATGACCAGAAAGTTTTTTTTTGTTTGTTTGTTTTTATTTTCTTGAATATTTTCATTAATATTTTTGTCAATAGTTTTTCAGATATATGTTTTCTTTGGTGTTATTTAGGGGGTTTGTCACACATGTTAGCATACATTTCCACTTTCTTTACATGGAACATTCTCCTGAAATAAATGGAGTATCCCACCTTTATGGACTGGGGGCTTTATTCCAAGCGCTCATATGCCTTAATTTTATGTGTTCTGATTTCCACTTTTCAGATCATAACAAGTGATATTTCTATTGTTCTTGTTCAGAATGCTACAAGAAACACTGGTTTCATGGTACTTCTTTTGGGAATACCTTTCATGAGTGGTGTTTTGCTGGTTATATAATTAAGCCTGAAGTCTCACAATCATAAAATTGGACAGAAATGTGATTAAAAGAGTGGGAACTTCCATTTTCCCACATCTGTAAATGTCATTGCGTCGCTTCAGCCTCAGGATGATATTAATCATGCAGAGAAGTAAATAAAAAATAGAAAAATGTGTTGACTTACATATATTGAAAATGCTAATGAAAGCAATTCATCTTTCACTTCTGGTTTGTGGTCATGCATTAATCACTTTAAGTTTATAAAAACCACAGTCCAGGGAAAAGGAAGAAGAGATCTTGGAAGGTGCTTATTGTCTCCAAAAAAAAAATGTTTACACTTTGTAAAACTGAGACCTGCAAAGTCCCAAGACCCGTCATCTTTATTTTCGTTATCAGTCCTCATCCATGACTAATTTAACTTTCCAGGTCCGACTTCAATCTATGTTTTAGTCTCGAATGATTTACAGTCTACTCTATACTTGTAATTTAACAAAAAAGGCTTTTTCCCACAGGCTTATTTGGTCCTCATTTCTAGATTACATGGATGCACTGACCATCAATGTTAACAACGTCTGGCTAATCATTATTATCTCAGTTGGTCTGATTATATCTAATTAATATGCGTTTTTTGTTTGTTTTTGTTTGTTTGTTTGTTTAAAAAAAAAAAAAGAGAAGAAAAAAAAACACAGGGTGCAGTCTTGGGCACTGACCACCAATTATACAAACAATTCATTTTTTTTCATGCTCTTTAGTTTAGTTTACTTTATAGAAAGTAGATCTTATGCAAAGCATGGAAATGATTTAGAAGCAGCATATACTTGCAACTATTGCCCACAGGCAGTGAGGATGAGACAAGTCTCTTCTGGGGGGTGGAGAGGTTGGTCATATGAACAATTGGCTAACGGGCAGGGCCCAAAGGGTTATGGTGAATGGCGCTGCGTCAGGCTGGCAGGCGGTCACCAGTGGGGTCCCTCAAGGCTCCATTTTAGGGCCGGTACTTTTCAATATTTTTATAAACGATCTGGATGTAGGAATAGAAGGTATTTTGAGCAAGTTTGCTGATAACACCAAACTTGGAGGAGTTGTGGACTCGAATGAGGGTGGAAAGGCCTTGCAGAGGGATCTGGATAGGTTGGAGAGCTGGGCGATCGCCAACCGCATGAAGTTCAATAAGAGCAAGTGCCGGGTCCTTCACCTGGGACGGGGAAACCCTGGCTGCACATACAGACTGGGCGATGAGATGCTGGAGAGCAGCCTAGAAGAGAGGGATCTGGGGGTCGTGGTAGACAACAAGTTGAATATGAGCCAGCAGTGTGCCCTGGCAGCCAGGAGGGCCAACCGTGTCCTGGGGTACATCAAGCACGGCATCGCTAGTAGGTCGAGGGAGGTGATTGTCCCGCTCTACTCTGCGCTGGTGCGGCCTCACCTCGAGTACTGTGTGCAGTTCTGGGCACCACAGTATAAAAAGGACATGAAACTGTTGGAGAGTGTCCAGAGGAGGGCTACGAAGATGGTGAAAGGCCTGGAGGGGAAGACGTACGAGGAACGGCTGAGGGCACTGGGCCTGTTCAGCCTGGAGAAGAGGAGGCTGAGGGGAGACCTCATCGCAGTCTACAACTTCCTCGTAAGGGGGTGTCGAGAGGCAGGAGACCTTTTCTCCATTAACACCAGCGACAGGACCCGCGGGAACGGGGTTAAGCTGAGGCAGGGGAAGTTTAGGCTTGACATCAGGAGGGGGTTCTTCACAGAGAGAGTGGTTGCACACTGGAACAGGCTCCCCAGGGAAGTGGTCACTGCACCGAGCCTGTCTGAATTTAAGAAGAGATTGGACCGTGCACTTAGTCACATGGTCTGAACTTTTGGGTAGACCTGTGCGGTGTCAAGAGTTGGACTTGATGATTCTTAAGGGTCCCTTCCAACTCAGGATATTCTATGATTCTATTCTATGATTCTATATGGATGGAAGCTGTGCCATGCAAATTGCACTTTGGGCCAGAGAATGAACTTTAGCTCATTTCAATGTCTGCTGTAATGTAGCCTAATGAGTACTACTTGGACTATACTACACTGCACATTAAAAATTGCTTTTAGATACACATATATTACATTCTATTTAAAAAGCCTAAAATACTACTTTCCCAGCTCATTCTTAGTAACTTCAGGAGATTACAGAATAACTATTTAGAATTCCAAAAATCATTCTCAGAAGGCAAAAAAAAGGACTCAGGACAACTCAGAATTCACAACTTTATCCTTGTCAGTCTGCTGTTTTAATTTTTTTTTTCACACCACAAATAAAAAAGAAGTGATAAGATCAGAGATTTATTATAGTAACTAGGAAACAACAATGAAGCTATAAAAATTGTCAGAATGTATAAGTGGATCTAAAAGGATGAGCTATTACAGATTAAAAAGACAGATGTGCCTAGTTGAGAGGTATTGACTGTTATTAAATGTGAATGAGGAGAGGGAGTGGAGCAGATTGCCATTAATAGGCTGTGTTTTTTTCCAGCTGAGAAAGTTCTGTGAAATAAGTGGGCTGTCTACTAATGCGGTGCTACAAGAAGCTGGGCAGTTTGTTATTTTTTCAGTTTTCACAGTGTGGAAGTTGTTACTCAGTTGTTTGCCATTTTAACTTCAATTAATATGAAAGTTTCTATTCAGTACTGAAAATGTAAATTATTACATAATAATTACCAGATATTGGTATATAATTTTATCCAGTACAGAATAAATAAAGTATAAGGAAGTGGTAATGTAAAAACCAGGGAGTGGGCTGCAGGAGTGAAAGCTGATAACTTTTCCTGAAAACAGAATGTAAATATTTTCAAGATAATTCATCACTACATAAGGTACAAAATATCAATCACTTTAGGTTCCTAAAGACAAAATGTGCATTTGAATTTTACTTGTTCTCCCTATAGGGAAAAGATTACATTATTGATCATCCCAAAAGAAAGGAAAGAACAAAATTTGGGTTTAGTATGGCTTTTCACATAATCTCCCACTGCAATCATGTCTAGAAGCTGAGGAGGTATGGGCTGGAAGAGCACTGTGCTACATGAACTGAAAACTCACCGGGTAGGTGGCTCAAACTCCAGTTGGCCAGCACCAAGCATAGTATGGTTCAATGGCTGATATAAGGGCCCATATCATTCAACATATTCATCAGCAGCTGGCAGTACAGGACTTATGAGGGAAAGCAAAGATCTGGACTTCTTTGCTCTATTGAAAAGGAGGCTACAGGGTGATCTATTAGTAACTTACAACTGCTTGCATTGGGGTAATGGAGGTGAAGAAACCAAATTCTCCTTAAATATGCCTCAGGACATTCAGATTGAACATCAAGTAAAGACATTCACTGGGGCCAGTGAAGCACAGGAACAAGTTTCACAGGGAGGTTATAGACTATCCTTGAGGTTTTCAAAACAAGAATGCCCTAGTAGTTCTGGTATAATTCTGGCAATGGCTCTTCTTCAAACTAAGCGTCAGACTAAATCACTTTACATCAATATTTCTGCAGTTTTATTAGTCTGCAATTATTGCAATTAATTAATTAATGCAAGGAGGGCATTTGATGCCAGTTTAATTGTCAGCACTAAAATTATCTCAATCCCTTTTATAGGCGTAGTCTCGTTTATCTTGAGTTCATGCATATGCAAAATTTGCATTGATCAAAAGAAAGATTTTTATCAAAACAAATCATGGTCTTCAATTAAATAGGGGCTCTTAGGTTGGCATTAAATTCACAAAGTCATGGGATTTCCTCACTGGAACTGATTTCTTCATAAAGGTAACTCAGAGCAGAGGGTTGATTTTTTTCCCTTTCACAAATTATTATGTTCCTACCAGTGATCTTTTAAAATACTCATTTTTCATAGTATTCTATGAAGGGAGAGAAGTTCCATAGTAGATCTCCTGTCAAATATCCCATGAGAAGCCTAAAATATACAAAATGCACAATAAAAAATGGAAAAGGAAGGCAGTAAGACTTCTATTCCAATTTCTAACAACAATGAATTCAATATCAGAGACAAGCTGTTCATTTACAGTTTTTCTCTTGGTGCTGGGTAGTTGGTGTCTGAATCAGTAAGAGGTGACCATTCAAAAAATAAAAGAGATATTATTCAGGAGTTTTTGAAGTATTATGAGTTTTTAAACAGCACATAAAGAGAAAATGCTTTGTAATAAAACTTTCTAGTAACTATTGGTTTGTCAACCCTATATCAGACTTGAAAAAGTGTATGAATGGAAGCTTTAGAAAGAAAGAAAATTTGCAGAATTCACAAATATTTTTTCCACCCAAATTAAACCATATGCCTCATATCTTCCCTGTCCATCTTCAAGGTTGCAACCTACAAAGATTTTTAAAATTTCAAACTGAAAATTTTAATTTGTATGATATTTAAGATTTAACTTGAAAGTTTCCCATTCAGAAAATGTAAAGAAAGACTTTTTTTTTTTTTTAATTAACCCAGAAACATATTGATAGTTAACCCACTGCATACTTCAACTCTTGTGGCACCTCAGGTGTCAAAGGAGATGATTGTGTCTTACTTTTTGCTAAGTTAAATAGAACCAAGTTCAGCTAGGCTTGGAAGTCAACTTTGCAGTCAGGGGTTGCTATAAGTTTGCTGTATATTCTAAATGTTTTGATTAGCTACTATTGTTTTGGAGCCAACAGATCAGATATTCTCAATAAAATAATTTTAAGGAAAATAATTATCAGTTGCTTGCCATCAGGAATAAATCTGTATGTCTGAAGACAGATTTTTAAAAATACCGAAAACTGAAGCATTTGTAGGTCTAGTGGGAAGAATATCAGTAACAAGGAATACATTGTTAAGAACTGAAGCATTTACAAAGCAGATCTGTGTGGAAATCAAAAGGAATATCAGGAACAATGTTTTTTTCTTTTTCCTTCATAGAAATATGAAAATACAGAATAGAGATGCTTCTGAAAACAATTAGATGACTCTGCTTCTGTTCTTGTTTAACAGCTCAGATAAACACCAAGAGCAAATAGTTTTCATGTGGATTTCCTTCCTTCTGTTGTGCATGCTTAGCATGAAGTCTTTTCTCTGAGTAGCCAAAGTTTAATCTGTTCCTTGATAGCATAAACTAGTTCTAAGTCTGAGTTAACACATCATTCACTATTAAATCAAATGGGATCCATATCCAATACCTTTTTGGCACCTTATACACTACATTTATACGGAATATAGGCACCAAAGTCTAAGAGAACAATCCAGAAAGTGAATGCTGCAGTGGTAATCTGTACATACCTCACATCAACTCCCATTTAAATCTCAAGTGCTAAGGAAACCAAGGCTTCTGTGCACTCACAGAAGTGTCTTATGTTAAGGAAATAGGCACTTACATTTATCCATGCTTTTGTATGGTGTAAAGATAGACTGGTAAAGCAGTGGAGCTGGGATTCATTTAACTTTGTGTGTGTCTACATCTGAACAGGAGATTAATTAGGTTTCTAAATCACTAACCAAGAGCAGTACTTGTTTTTAAATAGCACTCTGCAGACTAATGTGAAGATAGTCTACAGACTGATTCCTCAATCTGAAGTGAATGCCTGTTTCTAGTCAAGCTGTTCTTTAGACCTTGTTGTCTGATTTCCTGTGTCCCTAATGGAAACTAATGCACCTACCTTACATTTTTGATGCATGCATGGTTGACAGCCACAGTCAGGTATACTGAAACCACTCTTAAACTCTACCCAAGGCTTAAATTCCACCAAGGGAAGGATATTCATTTCATTAGTTATTCTGTGTGTACATCTGACGTCCAAAGGCAGTAACACAATACCAACATTCTGGCAATGTAAAAGCATGAACAATCCTGACATAAGTGACTGGAGGAGGTACAATAAGAAAATTAATTATATTCATCCACAGTTAGGCAGCTCATTCTCTCAGGGTTCAACTTCTTTTACAGATATATGGAGATGCATGTTTATCCCATAGCAGGTAAATTTTAAGATAAATAGTGTGAACTCTGCTATAGGTCACCTGTTTTCTGTCTCCTTGCTCTTTCTTTCTTTAGAATAAAATGAAAAATGGATAATTTTACTAGAGTAGGCACAACTTCTAGATTGCCAGCATAAGATCCACCTTTAAAATCAAGCATTTTGTGATTATGAAATGTCTAGTAGTAGCCATAATATGCCAAATAATGTTCCTTCAACTTTGTGAAGAGATACATTTTGTATTGGCTTCTCCAAATCCCATTGGCTTGTTTTTCTTACAGTGCAGGCTAGTGAATTATCTCACATCATCTTCTGTCACCTCAGGTATATATACTTCAGTATCATTGCTTTCCAGATTTAGCCTTCTTGTTGAGTGTCTGTTTTAAATTAATT
This sequence comes from Anas acuta, assembly GCF_963932015.1. NCBI lineage: Eukaryota > Metazoa > Chordata > Aves > Anseriformes > Anatidae > Anas > Anas acuta. The sequence continues at coordinate 126,022,976 of NC_088980.1, read as the reverse complement.
TTCCCCAGATGTATTTGAAGTTTTCCAAGTTGACTCTCATTTTGTTATTTTCGGCCCATGTTTCTATTTTTTCTAGGACCCTCTATTATTTCCCTATCCTGACTGCTGTTGGCACAACCTGCATTTAATATCATCTGTGAATTTCATTACCATGCTTGTGTTACAATACCAGATCATTTATGTGGCTTTTAAAGAAGACAACACCTTAAACAGAGCCTTCTAGCACCCTTATAATCAGCTCATACAGCTCAATATGTTGCTGTTTATTATTATATTTTATTTGTATTCTATCTGCCAATTTTCAGTCAATGTGATGGAGCTCAGAACCAAGCCAATTTGAGCTCATTTGAGGAGTAAGATTTCATCAGACATTGTATTGAATGCTATACCAAAACCCAGATGATATTCTCTTTCCTTTCTCAATTGCTTTTGTAACCATTCCACAAAAAATAATCAACATTTGTACTGTACAGTTTTCACTTCATAAATCCACACTGCTAATAGGTCATGGGTCTGTAATCTTCTTGTCTGCCTTACTCCAGTTGAGGATCAAGCTTTGTATTAAACTATATATAACTTGGAATCTGGCTGCAGGTAAGTGGTAAGATTTCCCAGGAACTGAAGGAAGCACTTGGATTGAATGCAGTGATCTTCATGGGAGGAGCAGTGTTTTGTTATGAGAGCTCTCTCTAGTGGACCCAGTTACTTCACACATGCCATGCCTCTAATGCTACAATCTAGAAAGGCTCACTGTGATGCATAAAATCTTGTAGTTTCAGAATCAAATTGATTTAAAATCATAATGGGAGGAAAAAAAAAAAAAAGGCAAACTCCTAGAAAAGGGTACTGCGTGGTTATAGAGGAAGCCTTTCATAGCAATTAGTGTAGGACTTTTATCGCCTTCAGTGCTGGAACAGACTTTGGCCAACACATAATATTTTAAAATTGTTGAAGAGCAGAACATACATCCAAATCAAATTCACAATACATTATAGAATAATAGGCGCTGTCTAGGTTTGATAGATTATTATGAAGGTAGCATTTTAAGAGACTCTTAAAAAGCATGTTTTGAAAGGATTGTCCATACATTTATAATATGTAGAGCAACAACAGCTTACCAAACCACATACTTATTGCTTTCCCATATTCCACCCCTGTAGTAGTGAGAAGAGGGTCAGATCTCAGGTCAGGATATTCAGAAATTCAAAAGAAGACACCATGAATTATACTGCTCACTTGCAATAATCACGGATAAATTGATGTACATGTGAGGTTCCAGGCAACAGAATATGTTATAGAGTACATAATAGCTTTAAAACAACCTTAGGGCAAGTGCATGCTATTGTGCTGCATAGCAACTACCAGAAAACAAATAAATTAATAAATAAATAAAATTCATTTTAAATTTGACTTCTTTTTCCTGAGTCAAAACTGAAAATAATGTACTTCTGTATGTTCTGATACTCATTTTTTTATTAGGATTGAAATGAAAACATTATGTTTTCCCTTTGCACATATATATATGTATATGTGTATCAAATATTTATATATATCATAGAATCATAGCATAATAGAATCATAGAATCACATAAAAGCTTGGGTTCGAATGGACCTCAGAGATGATTTAGTTCCAACCCCCCTACCATGGGCAAGGATGCCACCCACTAGATCAGGTTGTTCAGGTTGCTCCAACCTGACATTGAACAACTGGCTATTGGGGGAGGTCCCAGTTGACTGGCGGCTAGTAAACGTGATGCCCATCTACAAGAAGGGCTGGAGGGCAGACCCGGGAAACTACAGGCCTGTCAGTTTGACCTCAGTACCAGGGAAGCTCATGGAGCAGATCCTCTTGAGAGTCATCATGCAGCACTTGCAGGGCAAGCAGGCGATCAGGCCCAGTCAGCATGGGTTTATGAAAGGCAGATCCTGCTTGATGAACCTGATCTCCTTCTATGACAAAGTGACGCGATGGATGGATGAGGGAAAGGCTGTGGATGTGGTCTACCTTGACTTCAGCAAGGCTTTTGACACCATCTCCCACAGCATTCTCCTCAAGAAACTGGCTGCTCTTGACTTGGACTGGCGCACGCTTTGTTGGGTTAGAAACTGGCTGGATAGCCGGGCCCAAAGAGTCGTGGTGAATGGAGTCAAGTCCAGTTGGAGGCCAGTCACTAGTGGTATTCCCCAGGGCTTGGTGCTGGGGCCAGTCCTCTTTAATATCTTCATCGATGATCTAGACAAGGGCATTGAGTGCACCCTCAGTAAGTTTACAGACAACACCAAGTTAGGTGCGTGTGTCGATCTGCTCGAGGGTAGGAAGGCTCTGCAGGAGGATCTGGATAGGCTGCACCGATGGGCTGAGGTCAACTGCATGAAGTTTAAAAAGGCCAAGTGCCGGGTCCTGCACCTGGGGTGCAATAACCCCAAGCAGAGCTACAGGCTGGGAGATGAGCAGTTGGAGAGCTGCCTGGCGGAGAAAGACCTGGGAGTGATGGTGGATAGTCGGCTGAATATGAGCCAGCGGTGTGCTCAGGTGGCCAAGAAGGCCAACAGCATCCTGGCTTGCATAAGAAACAGTGTGACCAGCAGGGCTAGGGAGGTGATTGTCCCCCTGTACTCGGCTCTGGTGAGGCCGCACCTCGAGTCCTGTGTTCAGTTTTGGGCCCCTCGCTACAAGAAGGACATCGAGGTGCTTGAGCGGGTCCAGAGAAGGGCGATGAAGCTGGTGAGGGGCCTGGAGAACAAGTCCTACGAGGAGCGGCTGAGGGAGCTGGGCTTGTTCAGCCTGGAGAAAAGGAGGCTCAGGGGTGACCTTATTGCTCTTTACAGATACCTTAAAGGAGGCTGTAGCGAGGTGGGGGTTGGTCTATTCTCCCATGTGCCTGGTGACAGAATGTGGGGGAATGGGCTAAAGTTGCGCCAGGGGAATTTTAGGTTGGATGTTAGGAAGAACTTCTTTACCGAAAGGGTTGTTAGACACTGGAACAGGCTGCCCAGGGAAGTGGTGGAGTCACCATCCCTGGAAGTCTTTAAAAGACGTTTAGATGTAGAGCTTAGGGATATGGTTTAGTGGGGACTGTTAGTGTTAGGTCAGAGGTTGGACTCAGTGATCTTGAGGTCTCTTCCAACCTAGAAATTCTGTGATTCTGTGATTCTGTGATTCTCTAACTCCAGGGATGGAGCATCCATGACCTCTCTGGGCAACCTATTGCAGTGTCTCACCACCCTCTGAGTGAAGAATTTCCCCTTAACCTCTAAAATAAATCCCTCTTCCTTTAGTTTAAAACAATTCCCTCTCATCCTGTCAATATCTGATTGAGCAGAGTTGCTCCCCCATCTAAGTCCCCTTCAAGTACTGAAAAGTACTTGAACAGCCTTCACTTCTGGAGGCTGAACAGCTCCAGCTCTCAGTCTGTCTTCCTAGGAGAGGTACTCCAGACCCTTGATCATCTTTGTGGCACTCCTAGGGACCTGCTCCAAGAGGCCAACATTCTTCTTGTGCTGGGGACTCCAGACCTGGATGCAATACTCCAAGTGGGGCCTTACAAGGACAGAGTAGAGGGGGACAGTCACCTCCCTCAACCTGCTGATCACTCCTTTCTTGATGCAGCCCAGGATGCAGTTGGCTGCAAGAGTGCACTGTCAGCTCATGTCAAGTTTTTCATCCCCCAGAACACACAAGTCCTTTTCTGCAGGGCTGATCTCAATGACTTCTTCTCCCAGTCTGTACTCATGTGCAACACCTTGCACTTGGACTGGTTGAACCTCATTAGGTTCACGTGGGCCCGATTCTCAAGCTTCTCCAGGTCCCTTTGGATGGCATTCCTCCCTTCTATTGTATCAACTGCACCACTCAGATTGGTGTCATTTGCAAATTTACTGAGGGTGCATTCAATCTCACTGTCTACATCAATGATAAAGATATTAAACAGTACCAGTCCCAGGACAGACCCCTGAGGTACAGGACTCGACACCGGCCTCCACTGGGACATAGATCCATTCACCACCAGTCTCTGGGTGCAACCTTCAAGCCAACTCCTTATCCACTGAATGGCCCACCCATCAAATCCATATCCTCCAATTTGGAGACCAGGATGTCATGTGAGACCATGTCAAATGCCTTGCAGGAGTCCAAGTATAATCATAGAATCATAGAAACACAAGGTTGGGAAGGACCTACAAGGTCATCTAGTACAACTGTCCTGCTATCACCAGTATTACTCACTAAGCTACTAAATCACATCTTGGATGACATTGATGACATTTATCTGTCTTCCTGTGTCAACTGATGCAGACACACAGTTGTAGAAAGCCACCAGATTGGCCAGGGATGATTTACCTTTGGTGAAGACATGCTGGCTGTCTCAGATCACCTGTCAAATGTGCTTCGACATTGCTTCCAGGAGGATCTGTTCCATGATCTTGCCAGGCACAGAGGTGAGGCTCACTGGTCTGTAGTTCCCTAAGTCCTCCATCCTTTTTATAAATGGGAGTGATGTTTCCCTTTTTCCAGTCACCAGGGACTTTTCCTGACTGCCAGGACTTTTCAGATATGACGGAAAGAGGTTTGGCAACTACATCAGCCAATTTCTTCAGGACCCTGGAATGCATGCCATCAATCCCCATAGACTTGTACCTGTTTAGTTTCATCAGGTGACTTCAAACCTACTGTTCACTTACAGTAGGTTGGACTTTGCTCCCCCATCCTCCATCTATGGGTGCAGGGAAATGAAAGACTAGGGAAGCCTGACTGGCTGTGAAGACTGAGGCAAAGAATTTGTTGAGTACCTCAGCCTTCTCCATGTATGTCGTTACCAGTTCACCCTTCTCATCCACCAGAGGGGGTACACTCTCCTTGACCTTTTCTGAGCAAAGTACCTATAGAATCCCTTCCTATTATTCTTTGCATACCTTTCCAAGCTCAGTTCCATCTGTACCATGGGTTTCTTGATCCCATCCCTGCACATCTGGACTGCATCCCTGTACTCTTCCCAGGCCATGTGTCCATGCTTCCACTGCCTGTGCATTTCCTTTTGGCACCTCTGTTTGAGCAGCAGGTCCTTGTTCAGCCATCCTGGTTGTCTGCCCTCCTTGCCTGCTTTTTTACACAGGGGGATGGAGAGTTCTTATGAAAACACCCTTATAGAGTCACCAGCTTTGCTCAGCTCCTTAGTTCCAGGGGACCTCATCCACTAGGTCTTAAAATAGCTTGAAGTTTGCTCTTCAGAAGTTCAGGGTTCTGACTTTTCTCTTTGCCAGGCCTGTATTCCTTGAGATCAAAAACTCAACCAGGGTGTGGTCACTGAAGCTCAGACTGCCTCCAGTCTTGACCTCTTTAATGAGCTCTTCCAGATTGGTGAGCAACACATCAAGTTATGCTTTTCCTCTGGTTGGTTTGTCTAATACCTGGACCAGGAAGTTATCCTCAACGCACTCTAGGAATCTTCTGAATTGCTTACAGACTTCTGTGTAGTTTTCCCAGCAGACATACAGGTGGTTGAAGTTCCCCATAATGATGAGAACATGTTAGTGAGATGCTTCTTGTATTACAGAATCATAGAGTCACAGAATAATTAAGGTTGGAAAAGACCTTCATCATCTGGTCCAACCATCACCCTACCACCAATATCACCCCACTAAACCATGGCCCTAAGCACCAAGTCCAACCTCTCCTTAAACACCCCCAAAGCACAGTGACTCCACCACCTCCCTGGGCAACACATTCCCATACCTGTCCACTCTTTCTGAGATGAATTTTCTCCTAATTTCCAGCCTTAACCTTCCTGGCACAACTTGAGGCCATTCCCTCTAGTCCTGCCACTAGTTACCTGTGAGAAGAGGTGGACTCCCAACTTCACACAACTTCCTTTCACATAGCTGTAGAGAGCAATAAGGTTTCCCCTGAGCCTCCTCTTCTCCAGACTAAACAACCCCATATGAAGCGAGCAACAACCCCAGATGAAGCAAGCATCCATGGGCTACCCTTGATCAGGTATCCTGTAGTAGACCCCAACCACAATTGGGCCTTCATTGGTGCAGTCTTTAGCTCTCGCCCACAAGCTCTCAACATGTCTGTAGCTCTTTCTCAGAAGCAACCCTTCACAATAAATCCCTTCCCTAATGACGAGGGCAACAAGCCCTCCCTTGCTTCCCTGTCTATTTCTTCTGAAGAGTTTGTACCTCTCTATTCCAATATTCCAGTTATGTGATCCATCTCACCACATTTCTGTGATAGTAATTAGGTCGTATTTGTCTAACTGCATATGTGTTTATGTGCATATTTATCTAACTGCATATATGTATGTTCAGATATTGACTTCCTAGTATTCCGGTACTTTTAGTATTTCTAGTATTCCCCTTATATTTGCCATATTTTTTTTTAAATAAATGTTGGTGTATGTTCAACAAATGAATGTTTAAAAAAAATGTTTCTGAAAACACTATGTTTACATATAATACATATCTAAAAAGGTTTTCTCTTCAGAAGAGTTTTCTTCAGAAGAGCTTGACTCTGAGAGAGTCTAAAAATTCTCTAAAGAGATGTGAGTGGGCCATGTGTACAGAGCACTTGTAGGAGGACATGCAAGCACTGATCAAAAATTCCCTATATCTTGTATCTTGATCATGTTTAAATTAAGCACTTGTACTGAGGGAAAGGTAATCATCAATTTAAATTCCCCTTTGAGTGATTATTTAAATTATAGCATGGAATGTCCCTGAAGCTGTGGAGCTTAACAAAATACAGTCTAAGGCATTATGACAAAAATGAGATGTAAATAATTAGGGAACTGTTTTGAGAAAACCAATTATTTTCACCCTAATTAAATTATTTGAAAAGCATTTTTGCACTGTTCCAGGATCCTGTAGTATCTTCAAGAAATTGAAGTTTGATCCAGGTCTTTTTGGTGTCAAAGGAAACTTCAGTAGAAATTAGACTCCTTAGGAAGCAGATGTGCTTACATTCCCCTGTCAAAATAGGAGCTAAGCATCTGCTCAAAGTTAATCACATACTTAAACACTGTCCAGGACTAAGGTCATGGTTGCCAAGACCTGATCTTGCAGTACATATAAATCCAACTGATTAATGGCTTGGTGTGCCTGCTGGATAAAACAGATCTAATAAGAAATGCAGGGTTTAGGGCTTTACAATACTTTTTTTTTTTTTCCACTTTAAAATTAATAATAATAATCATCATCATCTATTTTGAAAATACTTCAACTGAGTAAATGGAAATATTAATATAAATTAGTGTATTCTCATTTCAGGTTAGAAAAAAAAAATAGTACTAAAGAAAATGATGCAACAAAAACTGTTGTGAAACAAATAGAGGCAAACAACAACTAGAGTCTGTCAAGGAAACTGAGGTTACTTTTGACAAGTACACGTGGTTTCTTATAAACATAGCTGAAGAGAGATAAAACTTAGCAAAAGGCAATGAATATCCAAATATAGATAAAAAGTAATGAAAACAATGAGAATAAAAAGCCTGGAGCCAGGAGAATGTTCAGTAATATATGATTAGCTAGTCACTTTAGTTACTGGAAAACAGATTATCTGTCCTTTTTCAATAAAAAAATGTAAAATCTGTGATTTTGATACATATTAAAGAATGGTATAGAAAGAAGGGATTATGGATGCAAGGGAATAAGGATGTAATGGAAAATGTGGAAGGAGAATGTGGAGGTGGAAAGCAGGAGGAAGGCCAAGCCAGCTGTTCTGTAGGACAACTACATGCTGAAGGTGTACCAGGTGAGTTTACCACTTGTGACACAAGATGAAAAAGTACTTTCAAAGCCCACAGTAAGAAAGGCCCAGCCCAAACTAGTCTCAGGGAGTACTGAGTCTGGGAAGGCTCCTCCTCCTGCTTCAGTTGCTATTGAGATCATGCACGGTGTTTTGAGAGATCATAAGATCACCAAGATGATAAACTGGCCCACCATATTTTTCTTTAAGTCTAAGACATGCAATAACTTTACCAACTGAGATAATAAATCACCACTTTTATAAATAATCCCCTGATTTAACATCTTTGATAGCAAATTAATGGGCTTTCAAGTAAGCTAAACCACAAGACATCAATTGGCTTCAGAAAATGGATACTTTTCATGAACATTATGGCTCAAGCAAGACATACCAATATTTGTAGTTTGTTTTGGTTTGGTTTGGTTTGCTTGTTTTGACAGTTTTTGGTTTGTTTGTTTGCTTTTTTTTGTTTGTTTGTTGTTGTTGTTGTTTGTTTTTTGTTGTTGGTGGTGGTTTTGTTTTTGTTTTTTTCAAAATCCTAGAATTATATGCATTTCAGCTGATGATGGGTTTCGGTTTACTTTACATATAGTTTACCCACTTCATGGATGTAACACATCTTATAAAATGGTCTATGATAGCTTAATATTTCAGATTACTAGTGAAAAGAACTCCAATATTGTTATTATTATCTCATTATGTAAGTCAGTTTCATGATGTCTGGTGCAAAGTATATTCAAAGGTTAAAGCTGTCATATTTGATGTGTTGGTTCTTTGTGTAAGCAATTTCCAGTTACTTGGTTAGGAAAAACAAGAGAGCAAGAGCCGATCCCACAGCTTTCACCTAAGTGAAAGAGACTATATTTCACTTAAATTGCTCTTGCTGGTGACCTAAAAGAACTCTCAGAGCTGTGAGGCTTGAAACAAGATACTTTTGGGGTCTATGGTGTGGTATGTTTCTGTAAGGATCTTCTTGCACCATTTGAAACTGTCTCCAGGCAGGCCTTAAATTACTGGGACACGGTTCACTAACATTTTTATTTTTTTTCAGAAACTTTTGTGAATATATCTCTGAAAGTGTCTAATATATAGTATCTGTGCTTAGTGCAAAATCATTCTACTTTACTTTGTGTAGCTTTGGACATTTTTGCTTACACTATTTTCACTTCTATCTAGCTCTTCCTATTTAGAATAGTTTATTTTACCCATGTTTTATTTGAGTTGGTTTCTCTGGGCATTGAGCCCAGTTTTTGTTTAACTTTGCTCTGTACAAACAGCCCAGATGTTCTTAAAAAAAAAAAAAAAAGAAAGAAAAAAAGAGAGAGAGAGAGAGAAAAGAAGGAAAGTGTGTGGGGGGAGGATGGAAGGTTTATATATCCACTTTTTTTTAAAAAAAAAAAAAAGATCATATTGTAAAGCAATAGAAGGAATGATTTGTAAAACCCCTGGATTCATTGTTATAGTTTAAAGCAAAATTGAGCTCCATCACTGTTTGGGACATCAGTTTATAACAAGGCTAACAAAAATGCTGACTAGGTGGAAGAGAGAATACAAGCACCATTTATATATAAGAAAAGTTTTATAACAGAATATTGTTTTATAATGATCATTAAACAAAAAAAAAATAAGTTTTTAGTAAAAATGGATCCAGCTGAACTACAGAGTCAGAATCATATGTTTGTCTTTTCCCAGAAAAATAAGGACTGTGGAACCGTAGAAAAAAGCAGGCCCGACAGCTTTACTGGAACTAGAGTAAAAACCTTAACCATATCTACCACTTTAAGAAGCAGAACAGTACAATTCTGTATAGCAACAAGAAAGCAGCTGTCAACAGAGCTGTTTCAAAAGAGATGTCAGGAAATATGGAATGGCAAAGCAGGGACTGTACCCAAAAGGGAGGGGCAAAGCAAAAGAAGTCAAAGAAACTACTGATCCCACTAAATTATTATCACAGAGTGGTTACTCATGTATTTATCTAGTGCCACAAGTGATATCATAAGCTGACATTACCAATAGGTTACCATTTTCCCAGTGAATAGTAAAAGAAAAAGTTTGAAAACATCTTTTATCAAAGGCTAGCTATAGCACTATTTTGAAGCCAAATCCTCAGTCCTGAGACAGAAACCAAGATTTACCCATTACATAGGGGCATTGCAAGGTACTGGAAAGGAATGACATGCTAAGATTGGAAGTGAGAATATAAGTCATACAGGGTTGTTAGTCATTGTGGCTTAGAGTAGTTTATAGGTTTCTAATTAGTCGAGACTCTCTTTGCACATATTGGAAATGAGATCCTCACAGAATCTTATCTGGCAATACAGAGTGAAATAAACATCTCTCCCTAAGCAAATTAAGAGCATCCTGAGAGGTGTTAAATACTAGAAATGCTTTAAATCTTCAAGTCAATACACTACACTAGTTTACAGATATTCTGTTGAACTCATACAATATCAGGTTATGAAAGGTAACTACTACCTGAGTACATAGAACCTGAGATTCCTTCTGATTTTGTTAGAAATATTTGTGATTGCATATATGACTTTGCTCCTGGGTTAATGAACACAGTATAGTCATATCGTGTTTGTTTGTAACTCATGCCAAAACCCCACCTTTAACATTAAACAGAAATACTTACAATGTCAATCACATATATATTAAAAAAAAAATCTACAAAACTTTTAAACATTTAATTAATTAAATGTGCCTTAGAAATTTAATTTATTACTTAAAATATTAATTAGTAATAAAGTTCAGAGAGAGATTAAAAATATCCTTCTGCATTGGACAAAACTTTGGAACCCTTCTCTTCCCACAACGAGACCCAGAAGACCCTGCCAAAGTCTCCTTCTCTCACGGGAATCACATTTTCTCATTGTTTTCTCTCTCTCTCAAAAAAAAAAAATCTAAAGCAATTTTCCCTCTGCTGGTTTCCACACTTCACCGTAATATAAATTTTCCTAAGCAATTAAGAGAGATTAAGATTCAAGAGAAAATGGAGACTGAAAGTAGTATCACATAGACTTGTGCAATAATAACGCATATAACAAGTTAGACCAAAGCCTTGGGGAAAAAATCTATTAATAAATAAGATAAGCAATTCACATTGCCTCTGAGTCTAGTCAGGAACAAGTTCATATTTTCACTTTTCTAAAGCCAATATTAACAGAAATTGCTGTTAACATCAGTGACAATAAAAAAAATGCAGTTGAATCTCTGTAGTTGTGGTTAACCATTTCATCTTTCTTCTCTCTCAGTAAAATCAGCCAGTAATAAACACAATCATTCTACTAGCCTAATTCTTGAAAGGCAAACACCAGATGTGAACATGTTTTCTCTACTAACTTCCTGGTCAAGTTCTGTTGATTTTTACCTGGTTTAACTTATATGACCAAGAAAAGAACAGTAACCCTTGAGTACCAAGTTGCTATGTGTCATAGCAAGTAATATGCATTTTCCCACACTGATTTGCTGCTAATTTGACAGCATGAGATAATGGTGATTTTTTATTCTCCACTGCTGAAAGTACAGATATTAATTTTCATCCTCTTTGGCTTTAGCTCCTAAAGCTGAACAAAAAGCTATCACTTGCTAGGTGCACTGGGTGCTTAAAACTGGGTCATCTGTACCTGTGGCTCACAAGTAGCACTGTAGAAACTAGACAGCCAGATAACACACTTTCAATTTTATTATGGCCTATGGAAATGTAAAATTTGTGCTGTTCATCAGGGTGGAGGTTTCAAACACAAAGAATCAAAATTTACATCTTTTCTCAAAAGTGTCCTCCCAGAGGCACCTGAAATTCAGAATAGGAATTTTGTCTGCAAGCCTGGCAGCCTGCCTGGGATGGAAGGGAGTACTCTCCTGAACAGCTAGAGGTACATCCAACAGGCTTCATATTTCAGTTGAATTTACATACAGCCCCATAAAACAATTCAAACACATGATTATTGTCTCTCATGGGACTCCAGATCAGATTTGCAAGCTTTAGAAGCAAATGACAGTACATTAGTTCCAGGAACACCCGCCTAAATTCATACATGAAAATCTGCTGTGCTTGATTTGCCTTTTCAGCAGTAATAAAGGCCCTTAATTCTTATTTTTACTCCATTCTGATGAGAGTGCAAGAAGCAGATTATACACTGCAGCTGACCCTCCTTTTGTTTGGCTGAATACATCTTTAGGGGGAACTGGGGAAGAATAAGGTTTTTCATAATGTCTAAGCCTAATAATCATTAGGTCATATAATCTGTCAACTTGCATATCAGAAGATATCACCCTATCACCCTTCCAGTGAATTCACTATGTGGGTTTGGATGAAAGCACTCTAGGTCTCAAGACATTTATGCACCAGAAATGTTACCAAAAGGCTTCACAGAATCATAGAATCACAGAATGGTTGAGGTTCGAAGGGACTTGTAGATGTCACCTTGTACCCCTCAAGCAGGGCCATCTAGAGTTGGTTGCCCAGGATAATGGCTAACCAGCATTTGAATATCTCCAAGGAGGAAGACTCCACAATGTCTCTGGGGTTTCACAGGCTAAATACTCCTAAAACATCAAGGAACTGGTTAGAAGATACCAGTTTCTTTAGCTGGAGAACACACACACACAAATAAAAATAAAAATTAAAAAAAAAAAAATCATATCATTCTGACTGGGAAAAAAATAATTCTTCCATACCTCAAATCCAGTCATTTGTTGTATCCTGAATGTAAGACATAGTCTGTCAATAAAGAGCATTATCTTAATGGCAGAACACTGCCCATCTGTCTGTCTGCAGAGTCAGGCAATGAGCAGGATTCAAGAACAGGGTTCTGTTGTTTCTTTCTCACCTTTCCAAAACAAAGAAAGGAGGGTGAGTCTAAAAAGACTGCCTGACCTGTGAATTTTCCAGGTGAAATTTTATTTCAGGTCGGTTTTAATTCAGACCTGCAGACAGCAGTATATTTAAGGGAATTTAGAGCTTGCTGATTATGAAGGAATAAAACCAAACAAGATTTACAAAGTATCAGATTGCAGTAACAGAAAAAACACTGCAAGTATACCATGCATGCCATACAATTGCATTGTAGAACTCCCATAAGAAGTTAGAGCTAGTTGTTTCATTTGATTACATTTCATAAGTTTTTACACGTTTTTCAAATGATCTTTGCTCTTAAGAAAACGCTTATGTCAGGTGACTTAATTTTATCTTCATGTCAGATTGTCTAATTTTATCTTAATTATTTCTATTTTTGTCAGCAAGATGGTAAAATTCTTCCTATAAATTTTCTCTTTCATGTTTAAATCATCTTCATAAATTGACCTAATGATCTCTCAAATTTCTTCCTGATGAATACACTGAGCTCTTTATATCCTAGGTTCATTTTCAAAAGCCTAGAGGGTCATTATTTTGGTTCTTCTCTGAACTCTTTCAAGTAGTTCTGCCCCTCTTCCTTGGCCAGTTGAGATCAGAACTGGATGGGACATTCCTGCATTTTAAGCATAACATAGTGTTCTTCTTTCATCCTTTTAAGGGCTTCCTATCAATTCAGTATAACACAGGCCTTAAAATCACATAGGTCAATGTCAAATCCATTGGAAGAATCAATAGTCAATCAATTAGACTACAACAAAGTCCTTCCTGTAACTTGTTAAGAAACAAACAAACAAACAAACAAACAAAACAGGCAATTGTAGCAAGGGGTTGGCTCTTGTGAAAATGTAGGTCCTCCTCCCGAACACCGGCTAAGTGTGTTGAGGCCCTGCTTCAAGGATGTGGTCAAGCGTCGCTCAGTCATTGCTTTAGAAACTTCTTTTGTTTGACATAAATTATATTTTAAGTTTCTAATCCCCTGTAGATATAGGGCTGAATATATTATCTCATTGTTCTACACACTGTCCACACGAGGTTAGTGTGTCTGTAACATCTTGTCATTTTTGGTATTTTCTGAAATTTAAATCATGATAGAATGATTTTGATCCTTTCCAAGGTTTCTAACATTAATTTTGAAACAATAAATGATTAAGAATGTTGCTTAGATAGGCCTTTTCAGGTCTCTCATCTGAAAATGTTTAGCTTCAACCAATGCTCTTATATCCTCCTCTGTGCCAAATTTGCTAATCTTTCTTGTTGCACTAAGTCTGGGATGAAGTTAATTTTCTTCATATTGTTCATATAGTGCTGTGTTTTACCCTTCTTTTATCTTCTTTAACCCTTTAGATTCTCTTCCCCATTGTGCTGGGAGAAATGAGCAGGCAGCTTGGAGGGTAGGGGGTTAAGCTCCCTACCGCAGTACTAGCTTATATAGGTTGCAGCACTTTTATCTTTGCAATAGTTTATATTTAAATCTCCGTGTAAACATTTGCAGTATATTTATAGTTACAATTTGTCTTTTGTTGTTGTTATTGTTTTGTTTTGTTTTTTGTTGGTTTTGTTGTGTTTTTTTTTTTTGTTGTTGTTTGTTTGTTTGTTTTTTTAACTTTGGGTGTTCTTTCTCATCATTTTAATGCTTTCTAATTATGTAGTCATCGATTTTATTTTGTCAGCATTTTTAACTTGTTACCTGTTAAATGTAATCTACCTTTTTTTTTTAGTATTTCTAAATTTTTTATTACTTTTTCTATATCGTTTTTTCATGAAAGCTGCTCATTGCCATGAGTACTCCTATAATAATATAAACAATAAATTTTCAACTAAAATATGACTAATTTATATGGAACATTGTTAAAAAGTTATTCAGGCTTAAGTGAAAAAAAAAAAAAAAAGGTTTTACTAAAGAGGGAAGTGCTAGTTTTTCCCATAGCAGTTTTCTGAGATCTGTACAAACAGATATCCCAGAAATTTAATTTCAGAGATAAGCTAGAAAAGATGTGAACATGAGGACTGGCAATATATTTAAAACATTGGCCTAAAAGCCTTCAATTAAATGCTCTGTAATACTTCAAAATTACCACTGACCCTTTCTGAGTCCCAGTCTTTGCATGTTAAAGGTCTTCATCTGCAAAAGAGAATATCTTATTCTTTGTGTTCTTCATATTGTAGTCAGTTTGTGAAAAAGAGAAATGTCTCTTTGGTAACCAGCATAGTAAAGCCAGAATTCAATTTCAATTTGAAAAGCAAGGAAGCTACTATTGCTTCTAACATTCTGTATTATATAAATGTTAATTTATTACCAAACACAGTCATTACTGAAAAATGAAGACATGTTATTAAGAAGTATCTATGATTTCTATTGAATTGTTTCTTTAGCTTAATATGGTCATAATCACTGTGCAAAGGCTATGTGAAAAAAACTACAACGGAAACTACATAGGAGTTTTCTCATACTAGAAGCTCATAGTTTAAGATAAAGGTTGCGTGAATTTTGCTTAGATAAATATATGCCCAGTTTATGTACAAGAACATGTAATTCTGTTCCTCAGTTAAAAGTATTACTATCTCAATTTCTTAATTATTTATATGATACTTGTGCTCACCAAAATGTCAGAGCATATTGGTTTTTCAGTTAGACAGATCATGACTTAGGGAAGGAATATTTGATTCTGCAAGGTGCAGAGGGCAAATAAAAGAAGTTGATCATTTTTGCTTTACATTAATTAGGTTCAGAATTTTCAGTCTTTCTTTTCAGACAGGAATGTTAGGACATAACCACCAACCCACCAACCCCTTAATAATATTTTTTTCCTTCCACAAGCTTGTTCCATGTAAATATAAAGTGACATACGAATAACTTGCTTTCTGAGCTGTAAAAAACATATATGTAGGTTCCTCTAAAATACAAAGAAGGAAGACTTTTACCATTTCCTTATATCTACCATTAATGGGGTATTTTCTTTAACTAATACTTGTTTCCACCAAAAAAAAAAAAAAAAAGAAAAAAAAAAAGAAAAAAAAACTTCATGGGCACTTCATATTTTTTGTTGTGTCATAATTGTTTGAAATTAGGTAGTGGGCTCAAATACTACTGGGAAGAGCAGCTAGGCAGACATAAACAGAGAAAAAGCCTTTTCTCTTTAAAAATCCAGATTAAAAATAATAATAATAATAATAATAATAATAAAAGTAAGTCTGCATAATTTGAGTGTGATGTTATTTAAAAAAAAATGTTCAGTCTAGAAAAGTAAAGGTCCAATAAATTTGACAGTGAAATTTCATGTTTTATTACAGTAATAACAGAATCCTAAAAAGTGGAATATCCTGAATTGGAAGTGAGACAAATGAAGATCATTGAGTCCAACTTCTGGCTCCACACAGGACTACCTAAGTGTTAAACTATATATCTAAGAATGCTGACCAAATGCTTATTGAACACCCAACACAGTTGGTGCCATGGCTACTTTCCTGAGGAGTTTGTTCCAGATTTTCAAAATAATAACTTTATAACTTTCCTTACCCCCAGTTGCCTTTGAGCTGAAGCACTGGACTAAAAATGTTAAGATTTTAAAATATGGCCATTTGAGAATTGCAGGGAGTTAAATTCTGTCAGGATCAAAAATATATATATATTTATATATATATATTATTTATTTCTCATGATAGAGATTTATATCTAATTTCGAATATTAAGCAGAGGTTATTTGCTGAGTTCTATTGGATGCATCTCTATTTAAAAACAACAACAAACAACAACAACAAAACTTTGATATGATGGAGTTAAATATCCACCCTGGTAGACAGGCAAACTGAAATACAGAGGTCGTCAGAGAGGGGTAAAAAGACAGGCCAGTATTACCCTAAAAGCTGCTTTAAAGTATATGTAGAACAAAGAGGACAATGGCTACTGAGGTCCAAGCCAAAGCACAGAGTGATGCATTTTGCTGGTTAGACATTTAACAGGAATAATCTGAAGAAATTCGATTGAATTCAGTGGAGATATATTGATCTACAGCATCAGACAAGTGACTACCTCCATATGGTAGAGGATGATTTTATAGATCTGGAAGTCTAGGTGTTTCATTAAGCCAAGCTTTCTGACTTTAAATCATCCGGTTAAAAGAATTTGTTTTGTTTGATGCCATTGATTAAAAACATAAGTCTTTAGCCTCCATAGCTTGTATGTACGGCAAGAAATGAAAGTTATAAAAAAAGTATGCATATAATGCATAAATAGACATTATAAGCTGTATAAGTATTTAATCAGTATTAGTAGGAGATGGTAAAACCATATGTGAAAAACAGCTATATAGAAGTCATGAGTTTATAAATATTACTCCTAAGAAAAGCTATATATAAGTATTACTCAGTAAACCAAGAACTATCCTATGGACAGTGGAATAGTGGAAAAAGACATGAAGTGCAAAGAAAGTAAAAGAAGAATAATTATAAATACATTCATATATATACATTTATAAATAGTAAAAAAGTGATGTGGAAGGATTGAGTAGGAAAAAAAGGGAATAACAGTACATTACAAGTTATACAAAATAAGGGAAGTCACGTGAAGTCACAAAAATACATTTGGTAACTGGAGAGGAACACAAGAACAAAGAAAAATGAGTCTGGGTAGTTCTCACTACAGACCCTGACAGGTCATCATCCATGTTACATAACCTTTTTGATAGGTTACTGAACTTTTCAAACATGGTTAGATTCTTGTTTGGTTATTACTTTTGGTCTAATTACAGCTCTGGGATTAGAAATTTCTTCTAGGTAGGTTTATACATTTATACTATATTTTATACATTTTTAATGATAACACTGTCCTTGAGTTTAAATCATTTTCTTTTCTACCTGATGTTTGTTCCCACAATATCCTGGTAGTTTATATTCACATTCCTTCTCCATTTTATTTTTACTTGTTTACTTACTTGTCCTGAACTTTCATAGCTGTCTTGAATCAATGTTACGTGAGATATCCTTTTGTATATTTTCTTTTTCTTTCTTTTTCTTTCTTTATAGCATAGGAAACTCCTTTGTTATTTTCTAGTTACACTGTGCCAGTCCCTTTTTAATATATGTATTAGCCATTTTTGTTATTCAATATAGAGTTTCATATGCCTGTCTTGGGAATTTTGGAAACAGATATGTCTCACATCTGAATTATTTTAAGCGCTACGGTTTCTTTCTATCTCAATTAAAGCAAACAATTAGTTACTTGGTACATTTCATTTATTTTCAATCTCAACTCTTACAACAATGCACAAGCACCAATTGCCTCTTTCTTTCTTTTATTATTGTATTGGAAGAAGCCTTTTTTGGTAATGTCAATATCTCTTACAAGTGTTAACTCAGCTTTACTTTTGACAGTCACGCTTTATCCTTTCTGACCTTTAAGGCAACATTTCTTGGCTGAACAGTCCTACCTTTTGACATTTTTATAGAGTTTCTTCTTGTTCTTAATACTCTTCTTGAGATAATAATGAAATTAAGCCTGAATACTTCCTATATAAGTAATTTCTACCTGCCTCAGAATAACGTTATATTTTACATATAGGGTCCAGCTCATTTGCTAGGCTTCTGTGAGAAGTGAATAAAAATTTCACAGAACTATCATTGAGATACCTTGATTTCTATTAATTCACATATCCTTTTCTTTCCATTTGATATGTGCTCTGGTTTCAGCTGAGATAGAGTTATTTTTCTTCCTAGTAGATGGCATAGTGCTGTGTTTTGGATTTAGGAAAAGAATAATGTTGATAACACACTAATGTTTTAGTTTTTGCAGAGCAGTGCTTACACAGACCCAAGGACTTTTCAGCTTCTTGTGCTACCTCGCCAGGGAGGAGGTTTGAGGTGCACCAGGAGCTAGGAGGTTCTGTCTTATTAAACTGTCTTTATGACCACCCAAGAGTTTTTACACTTTTTGTTTGTTTGTTTGTTTTTCCAATTATCTTTCCCATCCCACTATGCACTTGGGGGAGATAGTAAGAAAATGGATGTGTGGTACTTAGCTGCCTGCCAGGTTAAACCACAACAGCAGGCAAATGAGACTAAAGATCACCTTCACTCTCCCCACTCCTCAGTCTCAGCTAGTGATTCTTTATCTAGTCTTTAAACTGACCTAGTGTAAAAGGTTATCCTTCACAATAACTTGTAACCATGTTCCTACAAGGCAGACAATCTTCAGAGTCCTAGTTCCACTCTGGTGCTAGCTTAAATCCAGCTTTAAGGGCAGACATATCAGCAATTCTTTAGTACAAAAATTGCTGGAAGAAGTAAATGGACCTCAGAAATGTAGAGGTGAGAGAACTTAACCTTTGTTGGCATTAATTATATCTTTTCAAAAAATGCCTGAAAAGGCAGTCACTTCCTCCTGTTTGCACCCTTGACAGCCTGTCAATGTCTTTTTAGTATTAGGAACCCAAAACATAACAAAGTACCACAGATACAGTCTTACAAATAATAAATAACAAATGGAGGAGAATAATAATTTCCCTTGACTTGTTGAACATACCTTTGGCTAACCCAATAAGCCACCAACTTTTTATGCCATAAGGGCACAGTGGTACCTCATGTTCAACTTGCTGTCCACCAGGACTCTCAGAATCTTTCCTGTAAGTCCATAACATTCAGCACCTTGTCTATGCTTCTGCATAAAATTATCATGTCCCAGGTGCAGGACATGTCTTTGCTGAACTTCATAAAATTTCTGATAGTTCATTTTCCAGTGTATTGAGGACCAACAGCAACAAAACTACACTGCAGCATGCTGACCACCCTCTCGTCTTGTTATTTTCCATGAAATTGCTTAAGATGCACTCCATTGCACTGTCCAGATTATTAATGAAAATATTAAATAGTATCAATCCCAGTATTGACTCTTACATAATGTCACTAGTAATGAGTTGCCAGTTGGAGTTCGTACAACCTACCATAAACCATTGAGCTTGACAGACCAACCACTTTTAATCAACCCATCCAGTTCATTTCTTTCCCATTTGCTACAGAGATTCTAAGGTAATCTACACTGAAAGTCTTGCTAAAGTTAAAGTTAACTTGTTAAAGTTAATAGTGATATACACTATTATAATCTGTAATATTCATGACATATAATAGAGAAACTTATTATTACCCTTAATATTTTCCATACTAGCTGATTGTAGTCTGTAATTTGTAATTTTGTTGGTGTCTATAGAAATTTAATTAAAGTTTCATTTTGTGATCCTAACTCAATCAGAAGTCAGTTAAAATGTCAGATGACCTTCATAGGAACTCTGTTGTGCAAGTCAGTTTATGTGAGCACTTAAGGTTCCAGGGCAAGAAAAGGGTCAGGATTCACCATAGCACTGTGGCTTGCATTGCTTATGGCATAGATCCTATACAGTATTCCTGAAAGGCACTTAAATTTTGTTTTGTTTCTTTGTTTGTTTTAACAGTGGGTATAAAAACAGAAATGTTTGTAACAGCTGTTGATTGAATAACTGGTTGATAAATATATATATATATCAGAAATCACCATATTTTTCTAATAAAAATAAACAAAGGAACTTTTCCCCTTTGCACAGATATCCCATCTGGGATAAATGATCAAAAAAACCTCTGGGCTGTTAAGACCAAAAAAAAAAAAAAAAATTTAATATAAAACCCCTGGAAGTGGAAAGTATCCACAAAAAACTCAGAGTCTAAATCAGACAAGTGGCATGTTTTCCTGCACCATGAACAGGTAATAATTTCATCTAGTGAACAAGCAAGCTCAGCTTGTTGTCCTACTTGCTGTCTTTCAATCATTTGTAAACATGGAAAATTTGTCCAATCCATGAATTCTTCCAAGAATTATTTTATAAGGAGGCATTGCATCCTGTTGGTTGCTTGAACCCTGCTCACTGTAGCTGTTGTTTCAAGTAAATAATATGTACTATCGTGCTTCCTGGATTATGAACATTATGAACATATGAACATTATTCATATGTTCAGACAGAGACTGTTATCTCTTTGGAATATTCAATATTTACCATCTCTTAAAGCAGAAAAAAAACTCAGCTGCATCACTACCATCACTTTTGTTTAGTGGAGTTCTCACTGACTCAAAGAGGGAAAACACAACCTCCAGAGAAAAAAGGAAGAGCTGGAGAACTGCAGGCTAGTCAGTCTCACCTCTGTGCCTGGCAAAATCGTGAAGCAGCTCCTCCTGAAAACTATGCTAAGGCACATGGAAAAGAAGGAGGTGCTTGATGACAGCCAACACGGCTTCACTAGTGTAGATCATGCCTGACAAACCTGGTGGATTTCTACAACAGGGTTACAACACTGGTGGATAGGAGAAGATTGACTGACATGATCTACCTGGACTTGTGCAAAACATTTAACACTGTCCCACATGATATTCTTGTCTCTAAACTGGAAAGACATGGAGCTGATGGATTGACCACTCAGTGGGTAAGGAATCAGCTGGATGGTCATACTCAAAGAGTGTGTCCAACTGGAGATCAGTAATGAGTGGTGTTCCTCAGGGGTCAGTATTGGGACCAGCACTGTTTAACATATTTGTTGAAGACATGAGCAGTGGGACTGAGTGCACCCTCAGCAGGGTTTTCATTGACACCAAACTGTGGTGCAGTCAACATGCTGGAGGGAAGGGATGTCATCCAGAGGGACCTGGGCAGGCTTGAGAGGTGGGTCTGTGCAAATCTCATGAAGTTCAACAAGGCAAAGTGCAAGGTGCAGAGAGCAATCCCAGGCACAAATAGAGGCTGGGTGGAGAATGGATTGAGAGCAGACATGAGAAGAAGGACCCAGGGATGTTGGCAGGTAAAAATCTCAACATGAGCTGGCAATGTACGCTTGCAGCCCAGAAAACCAACTGTATCCTGGGCTGCATCAAAAGAAACATGGCCAGCAGGTTAAAGGAGGTGATTCTTCCTCTCTACTCTACTCTTGTAAGACCCCACCTGGAACACTGCATTCAGCTCTGGGGCCTCCAGCACAAGAAGGATGAGGAAGTATTAAAACAAGTCCAGAGGAAAGTCATAAAGATGGCCAAGGGGCTGGAGCACCTCTCCTACAAAGACAGGCTGAGAGAGTTGGGATTGTTCAGCCTGGAGGAGAAGGCTCCATAGAGACTTTGTAGTGGCCTTCTAGTACCTAACAGAAGCCTACAGAAAAGCTGAGGAGGGACTGGAAGGAAGGAAGGAAGGAAGGAAGGAAGGAAGGAAGGAAGGAAGGAAGGAAGGAAGGAAGGAAGGAAGGAAGGAAGGAAGGAAGGAAGGAAGGAAGGAAGGAAGGAAGGAAGGAAGGAAGGAAGGAAGGAAGGAAGGAAGGAAGGAAGGAGGGAAGGAGGGAAGGAGGGAAGGAGGGAAGGAGGGAAGGAAGGAAGGAGGGAAGGAAGGAAGGAAGGAAGGAAGGAAGGAAGGAAGGAAGGAAGGAAGGAAGGAAGGAAGGAAGGAAGGAAGGAAGGAAGGAAGGAAGGAAGGAAGGAAGGAAGGAAGGAAGGAAGGAAGGAAGGAAGAAAAGGAAAAAAGTACAATA
This sequence comes from Anas acuta, assembly GCF_963932015.1. Classification (NCBI taxonomy): domain Eukaryota; kingdom Metazoa; phylum Chordata; class Aves; order Anseriformes; family Anatidae; genus Anas; species Anas acuta. Next base: position 126,000,846 of record NC_088980.1, on the reverse strand, counting down.
GAAAATAAGGGAAGAAAGTACAAAACAAAGAAGTAAGGGAGAGAAAGAGTGAAAAAGGGAGAAGATTGCAAGAAAGAGAGAGAAAGAAGGAAATGCTCTCCTGAAAGAATTATGGCTGTTTTTGCCATGTGCTTTATGCTTTCCACTTGGAGATTTATTGAAACAAAAATAAATCATTTATTGATTATACATTTGTAGAATCTGGAAACTGCAGTAGACATTAGTTTGACACAATAGATTGTAAGTTAAAACCAAAACAAAATATAAGCGTCTTGGCTCAATATAAATAAATAAGATATTATGAGCTCCAAGGCATGATTTAAATCAGTCAATCATCAGATGACAAGGGACTTTACACTAAATAGATAGATTACTGAATAGATTACCCCTGTACTTGCAGCCAGCAAGCATAAGAGCAAAGTATAAATTTATGTTTTGCTAAAGGATGTTGTATGTTTTGGACAGTTTTCATCATATCTCATGGCTGATCAGCACACAAAATATAGTACATATCAAATAAACACTCAAATCAAAAAAAAATATATATCCTAGTTTACTAGTCCACTGTTTCAGGCCAGCTTCATTTTCTCAGCTCACACTTGAACAATCAAATCTGTAAACTTCAGTTCTATAAGGCAAGCAGTTTTTTGTTTAAATCTTGCATAATCATGGCCTTTAACAGAACTCTACTAAAAATATAGCCTCTCGTGTTTCATACAGGGTACAGGCTGGTATTTGCACATTCTGCTGTTTTAGGGAAATAGCGACAGTCTGACATGTGGAATTTCATCATTGCTTTCAAGTTGTTTTCAAGCATTTTTCATGCTGATTTCAGAGTTTATGGAAACAATGGACAAAGGAAAAGAAATTTTACATTTTCTATGCAAACTTATGTGACCATGATGTTTCTTAGTTGTTTCTTAGTAAACAGTCTGCCATTATCTGCAGTTGTTAAATTTATTTTCCCAAGAATCTCTTTTAACTTCTAGTTTTGGTTTTATTTATGATTATTTTTATTTGGCTTTCGCAGTTCCACCAATGTTAGCACAATTTCCTAAAATTCTGAGAAAAGTAGTAAACTCTTCTTTTCTTTTTACCTTACCGGGATATTTCATTGTCCAGTGACACAGAAGTGCCAGATACCTAGTGCCATTTCATTTACACAAAAATATAGTGCAGCAAAGACAACAGAAATTGCTTAACTGGCAATTATACTTCTGAAGTAAAGGTAAAATTATGCTGCATTACTGAGTTTGGAAAAGGCATTTTCTTGAAGTCATCCAGCTTATTGGCTCCCAAGAAATTTCTGAACAACTTCTATATGATGTAAAACTGTCCTATTTGTTGTCCTTGGGACAAAGCAGCCTAGAACAGGCAACACTAGGGTATCACGCAGATTCTTATCAAAATCAGTCTCACATTTTCTATACATTGAAAAGTGTATGTGTGAGGAGGCATGGGATAAATTATATCAATAAATAAATAAATAAATAAAGTTTTGAAATCATTATTGAAAATCCAAGCTGTATAATCAAAAAAGTTACCTGACCACTATATATATATAAAAAAAAAAAAAAAAAAAAAAAAAAAAAAAATGGGTATTGTTTTTTCAGTAAAAAATATTTGAAAACCCAAAGCCAGCCTTCTTTAAAAGGTCTCTTGCAGAGCACTAAAATGTTCAGAGAGCTACTGTAGTAAGCAAGCCTCTGGAACAATAGCTGACTACATTAATGGCATGCTAAGACTGAAGACAGATTGCTTTTACAGTCCCTCCTTTAAAATATTTTGCCTTCTATGTAAATGTGACAGAAAATTCTTCCAGTTCTTATGAACACCCTTCATGGAAGCTGGCTTCAGAAAAGTTACACGTAGTTGTTTTTTTACATTAACCTTGTGCTGACACTACCTTTTAATTTAGTGATTCCAAGACTCTGAACAATGGTTGTATTGATATCAGCTGTGGTATTCAGAAACTGTAAAATTTTTCTGTTGCTTCAAACATTTTAAATATTTTATGTTGGGGCTAAGTGAGCAGTAAATGGTGTCACATAAGAAAGATTTACACCTTTCTACAGGTGTAAATGATTTAATAGATCCTTATCATCAAAAACTACAGGAATGGTTATTTGATCTACAGAATGTATAAAATCAAGTAGATCTGAAGTCATTAGGCCTTGTAACATGGACCACTAAGAAAATACTTCATCTACTTCAAAGTGATACATCCAATAGCTATTTGCCTTTTTGTAAAGAACACGTCAAAAGTTGTAGCTGCCTTGAAAACCAATATGTATTTTGGGAAAGTCCAGTCTCATCTGAAACCATCTACAGCAGTGCTTCCCGCAAGGTTTCAGGCAAGAAGAAAGAGAAGAAACCATCTACAGCAGTGCTTCCCGCAAGGTTTCAGGCAAGAAGAAAGAGAAGATGAAAAGAAGATGAAAAACAACCATTAGTGAATAATTCAAGATGTAAGGCAAGTTCCCCACCATTAAGAAAGAGAATGTGTGCCAGGAACACTGTGCCATATATTCTCTTTCCCTGCACTTTCTAAATAAGCATGCACATAAAATATCATACATTTAAATAATCAAAATTTGTTTTCAGTCATGAGATATTCAGAAATCCACAATGTAATAAAGAATTATAAGCTTATAAAAGTTAGATACTAGCTGGTTTGGGCCATACAACTTTCCATCAGCTGCTCTTTTTCATTGTGAGCTTCAGTCTTATATCTCTTCTGTTTTAATTCACCTTTGTGACAGTAGTGGCATTCTCTGCTGAACAGCTAAGATGGTCCTTTCACTGTTGTCTTGTCAGACCTATACCAGCAATGGAGGTGGACACAGTAAGACCTAAATAGAGAATGTGGGAGAGGGCAGTGTTATTTTGAAGTAACCTCTCTCTTTAGAGCCTTTGTATATACTTGTCCAGAAAATCAGCTTTACAGATCATGAATAGGCAAGGTATAGGAGCTGACCTAGAGTCCTCTAAGTGTTTTATACAAAGGTGATTTTATTGAGAACACAGCTATGAGTTTTTATATATGTTGTGATCAAAGACAAAAGCTTCCTTTGTACTCCAATGTACTTAAGCAAAGTTTTTTGAATGTTTGTGTCAGAATAGAGGTGAAAAGGTTTTAACAAAAAGAGGTTTTAACATAAGTGACAAAAGGTTATTTCTGAGAAGTCTCAGTATACATAGAGTTATTGCAACATAGAAACGCGAAGGTATGCTTTGGTTGAAGTTTTTCAACATCAGAGAGAATTTGTTAATTTTGGGTTTGTGGCTGTAATGCCTTCTCTTCTAGGTGATGTACACTACCTTCAGAGAATGCTGTCTGTGCTAGACTTGAATCATCCTTCAGAGGCAGCAGACATTATTACACTGGAGTGTGCATGCTGTCTTTAGTGCCTGGATTTCAGATGTTTGAATGTCTTTGAAGTTATTGTCATGCAATGGATTTTCAAGTAGAATTAAAACAAACTGTAGAATTTCACTATGAGAATCAGGCCTCCAGAACTTCAAGAATGACTGGATCATTCTTTCAAAGTTAGAGGCCTAGAAAATCAATGACAATCTATAAGACTGTTCTATTTGGCCTAATGCATCCAGTAGCATGACTGCCTTGCTAGAAATAATAATACGCCATTTTGAATTGTTTTGATATTCATTTTTATAAAAGTGGCTCTTTGGTATAAATCGGTTTTGAATTTCACAGAATTTCACAGAATTTTCTAGGTTGGAAGAGACCTCAAGATCATCGAGTCCAACCTCTGACCTAAAACTAACAGTCCCCACTAAACCATATCCCTAAGCTCTACATCTAAACGTCTTTTGAAGACTTCCAGGGATGGTGACTCCACCACCTCCCTGGGCAGCCCGTTCCAATGCCTCACAACCCTTTCAGTAAAGAAATTCTTCCTAAAAGAAATTCTTCCTAATTTTCCTAATTCCTTCTTAAGTTTAAAATATTTGGAAAATATAAAATATTTTATCATATTCCTATAAAAAATAAAAATAATTTAAAAAAAGCTTATTTAGAGTTAAATTTATTTAGCATTTGATATAGTATAACTTCTTGGAGTGTGCTTTTATTATTTCCGAGCCTACTTATTCGGCTTTTCTGAAAACTGAAATAAAGTTTTTATTATAGATTGTTGTAGCATTTGGATAGACAATTGCAACATAAACATAAATCCTAAATACCACATAAACTTAACAAACAGATTTGACTTTTTCACCCTACAGCTTCTGTCTCAACAGATCACCAAATTTATTGTTATGTATGACATACAGCCAAAATATGTGAGATACATTATGTTGAGAGGGGACTGAAAATGGGCTTAACTTTTTGAACCAAAGAAAACAAACTGGTTATACCTTGTTCTTAATATTTTTATAGTGATAGTTTTGGAATGGCTTTGGATCGATTATCCTTGAGTCTCTGAGTCTGCACACAAAGTATTTGTCAAAAGTATGTTTCAAATACTGCATTACATCCTTACATAGTTTGTGCCAAGAGATATCTGTAGAAATTTAGAAATAGCAAGAATTAAAGCAAAAATTAAAATTAAAAAACGTCATCAGAATTTTAGTCTGTTTTTCCAAAGTACCCACTAATGATGGATGTGGAATGCAACTGTGTAGAACATTTTGGATTTATTACATGTAGTTATTTGGATCTACTTATACAAGTTTATACAAGTTAGACACATACACATACAAAGGGTTATAGCTACCTTACAAATCACCCAAACTGACAGTAAGAGATGAAATAAAAATTGCGGTCAGCTTAATATTTTTGAAAATATCAAGGAGAAGATATTTGTAAAGAGGATTCATAGCTGTTACACTTAAGATGTTTTATATCAAAAAGGAAGCAACTTGAGAATAAAAATATCTTCATATTTCCCATTTAAATAAAATACACTTAATTTAAACGTAACAATATAACTTAACTTAAACTACAGAGAATCTGCAAGGTAGAAAGGATGTAAACCACAATATCACAGACACTTTAAAGCTTGAGAGGACTTCAGCTACTTCTGCCTGTCAGTGGCATTTTTTTTTCCTTCTGGCCTCCAATTATATATTTCACAATCTCTCCAGGGAATGTGTTCCAAGGCTTGGCTAACCTCAAGGTTAGAAAGTGTTTTCTAATATCTAGGCTGTTTTTCTGCAATTTAACTTATATCCACTGTAACCCTAAAGAGCAGCAGTTTCCCTTCTTTGCAGATGTTGCAATACCAGAATCGTGTCTCCTTTCAGCTTTCTTTTCCTTAGGTCAACAAGCCTGTGTTTTTCATTTCTGTCTCACATCATACCTTCTTGAATCCCATCTTTCTTCTGCATACTCCCAGATCATCTCCAACTTAACTGCGTCTTTCCTAGGTTGCAGTTCCACAAAGTTGACACAAAATCCCAGCCAAGGTTTTCCAATGCAAAGTTGGAAAAGGAGTTATTTTAGGTACTATTTAGGCTCCAGTTTTCTTTGCTATTTCACTATTATTTTTCAACAATATGTCACTGCAGACATTTGATTCTCATGTGATCCATTCTAACCCACAGAATTCTTCATGAAGGACTATTGCCATGTCAGTTTCACAATGCAATATTAAAAAATTTAGTTTACTCATTATTGTATGGTAATTGCTTTCTTTCTGAGAGTTCATTCAGTATCAGAGGATGATATTAAGAAGGCTATACTGACATGGTCTGTACTCATGACAGAGGAGGAAGAATATTTAGTTAGTAAGTAAGTAGGTAGGATGTACTCAAGCATTCTTTAACCTTTTCTCCCATATCCTAGACTGAAAAGTTATCCCAGTAATGCCAGTGTGAAATAAACTTGAATAAACTTGGCATCTGTTAAAATATTAGTTCTTTTCTTTCTTTTTTTTTTTTTTTTTCTGACAGATAGAAAAAAATTAGTTAATATTTTTCTGTCCTAGCATTATCTTTTGATAATTTTCCATCTGTTAAGTAACACAGGGAATCAAGCATACTACCACTGTTATACTTTTATCAGAATTTTTGTTCTTCTGAATGTCTCTTGGCATATACTACCTTGTCTCTTTGTTCTAGTGTTCTGGATTGTCTCCCTTCCTAATTTTTCATAATTTTCTTTTCAATTTTTCATAATTGTCTTCCTTCATAATTTCACCCATTTTCCATTTTCTATATACTGTCTCCTTATGTTTCAGATCATTTGTAAGATTATGATTCAATCAATATAATAGTTTGTGTTTCAAAACATAATGTTTCAGTTTCATTCTGTTAGCAATTAGAGTCCAGAACATTGATGCAAAGAGGATCCCTTTCCCATATGGGTAATTCTTCATAATTTACAGGTAGCATTTTCAGGTAGTATAAAGCATTTGCACAATGCATGCATTGTATCATCCAGTCCTGAAGATATAAGCATAAATGAAACATCAGATATAAGCAGATGATATAAGCATATATGAAGACATAAGCATATATGAAGCTCCAAAGAAACATATATATATGAAAAAGAAGAGCCAGCCAAAAGTGCTCACAAATATCCCTTTCAACTTCAACTTCAGAAGGCCTGGGGAAATCCACAGAGCCATCGCCAACCTTAAGCATAACAGGCATATCTGACAGTCACATAAATGTGCCTTTTATTCTCAGTTCTCTTCAAGAAGAATTTTAACTTTACTTACATCCTCTGAAAATTCATCCAAATTAAATTTATCATAGAAAATATTAAACTGTTTTTGTATTTTCTAGAACATTATGAAAAATAGGTTTTCATAAAGGGTCACCCCCTCTGTTAAAAAGTTAGACAGGTGGTCATTCAAGAGAATAAGGCTGGAACACAATGGATGGACGGGAAGGACGAAGTCAATTTAAGTGCAGTGAAAGTGCTTGCCCACATCTGATGCTCTGATCACGCTGACTTCATAGGAAAATAAGATAATTTCAGGTAATTTCCCTTAATGATTCAAGTTCCTTGGTAAGCAGGGACAATCAATTTTTTACCTCCATACCCTGTCTTTTAGTAATTATTGATCCTGTGCCACTTTCCCACTTAAAAGCAGGGATAAATGTGCGCATGCGCGCACACATACACAAATATATTTTTTTGTCTTATTTTTTTCAAATAGAGACATGCAGAACTTGTTATGATGTCAGATGATGAAGTGGATTTCAGAGCTTAAGTGCATGCCATATACGATAAATATTAAGAACATGCATTGCTAGATTCATCACTACAGTGATGCTAGTTATTTCAGCATTTAACTTGTAAGCAGGTGAATATCTATTACTGAAGTGTGATATAAAGATGATAACATTAGTTTTTTAAACTTAGCTCTAAGACAGGCTTTTTCTTTCTTTGAATCTCTACAGTTCAAGTGAGTTTTTTGAAAGGGTTTCAATTTATAAAATCTAAATTAAAACTAATTATGGTCATGATTCAGATATTAATTTAGAGAAATTGGTGAGTCTTAAGAGAGTTAAAGTAGTTTCTAAGCAAAGACCATAGTGTTTCATCTACTTTCCTAAGAACACCAAATTAACTAAGTCATTATCTGAGTAGAAAGCCTATTGGACAAAACTTACCAGAGGAAAGCATTCTTATTAGGGCTTAATTAAATACCTCCAACTATACTCTTTATTTCTTGCGTTTGCACTCCTTATTGCTTCCAAAAATATGTTTGACATCAATATTTTCCAGTCAACATTTGACCACATTTACATGACCCCTAAAATTTTGATTTCCTAAGAAAGTTTGTGTGGGGAATTCATAAATCTTTAATCTACCTAAAAGCACTCCAGTTCCAAAGAAAATGTAATGTTATAACCTAAAACATGTTCCAAAGAGCAAGCAAAAGGTAGGGCAGTTACTGTAGCTTAGAAGTAGTGAACTGAGTGCATCCAGAGTTTAAGAGGCATGTACACAAAACTTTAGTAAAGGGCAGTTTGTAACTGATTTCACAGCTTGGACAGAGGAATTGCAAAAAGATGACCTGACAGGACTATTGCCAGAGAGAGAGAGAGAGAGAGAAAGAGAGAGAATGTTACTGTGATAATAAAAGCAATTAACAAGAAAAATATATGTCCCAGAAGTAATAAAAAATAAAAAATATAAGCCACAGAAGTAAAAATTCATAAATTCTGTATTTTGAGATTCGACTGCCTTAGTGGGAGCATGGCAGCATGGCATTGATTTCAGTTTGATCTTCACATGGAAAAAAAAAAAAAAAACAAAAAAAAAAAACAAGCATAGCACAACACCACAACACACTGTGAACATGGGGATGGGATCAGTGCCTGCTTAAATATGTTATGACTACCCTCACACTGCTAGTTTTAAGGGAATTCATTCTGGGGAGTATGTGACAACAAATCCTTCCTCAGATCTTTCACTTCCATTCAAAACCATTTTAAAATAACAAGCAAGATCTAACTCTAAGACATTTATCGTTTTGGTTTATCAATTTAGTCAGCATTTATCATCATACATCTAAAAAAAGTTAGCTAGCAACAAAGGCTGATCTATCTAAAAAGTATGCTTTCAGGTTCATATGAATTTCAGACTAATATAAGTTTTCACTATATTGTTGAAGGTTTAAATGTAGTTTCATGGTTATGACCCTGTAAGCATAACAGTTAGCCCAACTCCTATTAGCTAAATTCTGTTAAAGTTTGGCAGCTAACTGCTCTAAAGGGCTCTGCAAACTGTGTATACTCCAAGCCCCAAAGGTTTCCTGATCTTTCCTTTTCTTGGAAAGGGAGACCCTCTGCTGATGGATAGAGGAACTGAAAACAGTGAGACTTGTTCCTGAGTTTAAAGGTTCTCCCTATGGAGACCATGTTGACCATTATACTAAAGTTGTGAAAAGTTGACTGCCAACAGGCATAAAAAGGAGCAGAAGTTAGAGAGAAAAATGTGAAGTAACAATTCAGCCACCTTTTTCATACGCATTACATGTATAATTACTTGGGCAGAGCCTTACTTATGTTTTTTGTTTGTTTGTTTGTTTTTCTCCTGGCTTTTACAACTGTCCTATTCTCTTAGTGTCTTTTCTTTGTATATTTTAAAAATATAGCACAAATTGTTCTGAATTTATGTTAGTCAGATGGAATTGGCTGAGGATGAGTGGACTGTGATTTTGTGGAAGCTCAGTGGCATAGTATTTACACATGGACATAGGCTAATGAAAACATATACAGCATGAGACAGGAAAAGGCTGAAAGTGAGAATGGAGAGCACTTAACTAAGCTGTGAATTTTTTGAACTACTTCCCAACACATACTAAGTAAATGAACCAACATATTGAATGGATCAGCAGTGGCTCTTCTGCAGCTGTGTGTATCTGGCATGTGTTTGCTGGGGCTGCTGTTACTGGCAAAAGTGCTACTACTATAGCTGTTGCCATTACTGTAACTATGAGTGTTTCCTGTATCTCTTCAGCAACTTGAGATGTTCCAGAAGTGTAGGCTGTTACATAAAATGTAGTAGAAATGGATGTCAATGGAGGAGGACAAAGAATGAGGTGAAAGAAATGGGTGGAATTACTAGTTTACAAATCTGACAGTTTACAGTGTAATGTCTCTGATACACCCTCCCAACACCATCTGATGTATTTTGGGTTTGGTATGATTTCAGTTCTGCTCCCAAAATATACAGTAGGTCACAGTGACATCATGGCACATTGGTCCCTGTTAATCACTCTCTGACTCTGTTATCTGCAACGTCCTGTGATATTCTCCTACTTATTTCAAACTCTGTCACCATGAGTTTTAAAATTGGATTCATTTCATTCACAGAAGTGCCCTCGTTAGCATTTTGGTTATAATCTTCAAACTAACCAGAGCTGTAGGCATGCATCTCCTCTTTGTAGGGCTGTATGGCTCATGAGTGCTCCTACTCTCATAACATGGCTCAAAGCTCATCGCTGCATAGTTCCCCTATTCATATTGCAGCTGCAGCTTCCCAAATATCACACTCACCTGACTGATTGATATAGGGTTGTCCAGAAATAATGAGCTTTATAAAAGCACATGATGTTAGTCTTATCACAGACTTCCTATGAAACCTAATTAATGTGTATGTCTCAATTTTCTCATTTTCAAAGAGACTTGATTCATTCCATCTCTTTACACAGAAGATTTGTGCTTTAACTGTTCTTAGGGATTCACCAAAAGAAATCCTTGTGAAAATGAAAAATATGAGTTTACATGGTGAGGATGAGCATTCATACTTCCCTTGTCAAAAATAAAATGTGGTGCATCTTTACAGAAGCTACAGAGACATAAAAATAAGAATAGGAGGAACAGGCAGTGGTAAAATGTGTCTTCTATAGAGAAAAAACTTGTGTTTTTTTTTGTTTTGTTTTGTTTTAACCAAGTTCATGGATATCTGACTTTTGACAGGATGGATTCTGTTTATATATTTCAATGTAGTAAGATGTTCACTGTATTGCATGTGAATATATTCTACCCTTTAAGGCAGAGGTTTATTTGAGGACCATATTGATACATTTCTTCAGTGCTGAAAGACTGAAGTCATCGAAGCATCCAGGACTTATGAAAACTGATCTTTTTATGACTTCTGATGAAAGTGACTACATGTATCCTGTTGAGTTCTGTAATACAATCGTCTGTGCAGTAATGAAAAAGAATTTCACAGAATCATAGAATGATTAAGGTTAGAAAAGACCTCCAAGATCAAATGGTTCAACCATCACCTTACCACCAATGTCAAACAATAAACCATGTCCCTAAATACCACATCCAACTTTTCCTTAAACACCTCCAAAGATGGTGACTCCACCACTTCACTGGGCAACCTGTTGCAATGCCCAACTACTCTTTCTGAGATGAAATTTCTCATAATTTCCAACCAGAACCTCCCCTCTTGTCCTATCACTAGGTATCTGTGATAAGAGGCCAACCCCAGCTCCCCACAACTTCCTTTCAGGTACCTGTAGAGAGCAATAATTTTCATAGGTCCAAGTTGTTTATCCCTGAATCATGCTATTCTGTCCCTCTCCTGAGGATAATCATTTTCCTTTGCATTGGTTCAGCAAAATATTTTAAGAGTAACTACCAAGGAATGACTTCATATAAACAGTTCAGTAACCATTACAAATGTTAAAGTATAAAAGATTTATGTAAACCACAAAAATGGTAATACAATCATGCATATCAGTTCTTCTACATAATTTGTAGTCCAAACAGTTATTTAGGATATATTGAGTTTATACTATTACTGTTCTGTGCAGTCATGCCGACAGCTGAAACTTCATAAGTATCTATAACCAAGTATAACTCATTTAACCAAAAAGAAAAAGGAGTAAAAAAAAAAAATCTTTAGGCTATCACTGTAACTTAGCAACAAACTGCAATAGGAAATCAGCAATGACAACCAATTCTGAATTAAATCCTCATGTGCATCAAGGACCAAAACTGGCTTTAAATTTCCGCCAAGTCAGCTTGCATTTTGAAAATGTATGGGGAAAAAATGAAATAGAATTCAACATAGGTAAATAACAACATAACACACTGTACCAAATAAATGTTCAGTATTGGTGGGATCCAGCCGCAAGTAGTCTTTCTCTGTAGCTAACATGAAGAATGTTCCTGTAAGGGAGAACTTGGAGTGAGACAAGCATAGCTCCTTTCCTGTCACCGACTACAGTGATCGTGTAAAAAGTCTCACTAGACAACAGTAAATCTTAGTGAACACCCTCAGAGACTACTCTTTTATGGTAACAGACTTATCTTTACTGTTGCCCTTCATGCTGTGCCTATACATCTGTATAACACAGAAATCCATTTATGGTAATTTCATTTAATTCTTTGAGTAACCATTTAATCCTTTGAGCCTATCTAAGTTCTTGGATAGAGCCTCCATCTCTTTCCCTGTGTTTGCCCTTACTGAAACCTCTAAGCACTGGTTAAATATTAATTAATAAAACAATAAAAGTATCACCAGTGTGTTTTCAGTTACAGTTACCACTTAAATCTTTGACTGATTCCTGACAGCCAAATTCAGATTAAACAGGAACAATTATAACAGTTATAACAGAAGGATTTCTGCAGAAAGTTTTCTTTATTACAACTAAATAATCTGTGCCTTCGTTTTAGCCAATATTCTTTGTGACTAAACAGTGCCTCCCAAAGTGTCTTAGTCTTGATTCTCATCTTCACTAAATGAATTAATTTTCTCCAACATTGTTCAAGAGTTACCTACATCATGTCTATTTCCTTTGCAATACTGTACTGTAGCATCCACAAATGCATACAAAACAGCAGGATAGGATAAAACAAAGGACATTAGAGTAGGAGTTGTATTATAATGCAGCTCTTCCACTACTGAAATACACTTACATAATGGAGATTCTAACTCTTTGCTTACATTATTACTTTTTAAATTTGATCTAAGAGCTGCTGGAAAGATAGATTGTCATTTACAATACAAAGAAGTGTGTGACAGTTTGGAACAACACAATTTATTTAATTAGCTTTTAACTCCACTGTCGCTCTGGTTAAACTACATCACGCTAGGGTTCAGTACTCATTCCGATCTACAGTGAATAGCTGCTAGAAAAAGTTACCACACCTATTTTCTGGACTAAAGGCAATACCACTGTTGTCGTATATTACAGATGTCAACATTGGAAAAGGATATACAACAGCTGGGTATCATTGGAGCTTCTGGATTCCATTGTGAAAATAAATCATACTGTCTTCACAGTATAGAAATAGTCTTGCCAAGATACTATTGTGATGCACATCCTTGAAGTATGATGCACGTTTTTATATCACTGTATGCTATGGGCAGTCAGCCTGCTAGTTAAAAATCAGAAAGGGAGCCAAAAATGTTGTACCACACCCTAAAGTCAAGACAACACCACCACAAACATGCCCCAGAAGACCTTTCATTAATTTGTTCCCTTTCCTCCCACTTCAAAATTAAACCCGTCTTTCCCATCAGGCAGATATCTAGATTTTGTAGACAGAAAACGTGTATATTATTATATACATTTCTTTGACATTGTGACTTAAGTAATTGTCAGTGATCAATTCAACCAGTACCTCAATGCCCCAACCATAAAATGGGAGTACTGCCATCTCTCTGAATCACTCAGCAGATAATAAGATGACTTGTTATGGCATACATTAATTCTCAGTGACAGATGTAAAGACAACCCAGAATATAGCAAATCAGTTACATGTATATAGAGGAAGTGTCAGATCCAGACGGACCTGCCCCAAATCTCTATTCTCCAGACATGCAGCATGTATAACAGTTTTATTTAATAAGAAAAGAAAAAATAAAGTGAAATGAAATTACTAACATTTGAACTGACTTTCTCAGAAGACATTATATGTCTCATCATTCAGCTGCGTTGTTTAATATGTCCATATGCACTGGCCATTTCCCAAGGGCTTGGAAACCAGATGATATAACGTTCAGCTAAACCTGGACTTTTAAGGAAACAGAAAGCCAAATTCTTCCAAAATAAAAATAAAAATAATTTAAAATGAGAGATAAACTAAACACCCAAAAATATTCTGGATGGCTAGAAAACAATGTTGGTTAAAGGCTTGCAAATAACAAGGTAATATGCTAATTTACAAGTTATCCAAGTCTGCCTTTTCTTGAGCATATGGTACACCATAGGTCTTAGAAGCATTGTGTACAAGAATATTTTCAGCTTTCCAAAACAAGTTTCTCTAGGGCAGTTTATTTGAAATCCAGTGTCTGAGGCCCTCTTCCTCTCTTTTTCCACTGTACAAGACAACAGAAACTGGGTTCCAGACCAGAAAAATTTCAAGCAGCAAAAAAAGATGGCAATGACAGAACCCAGACAATATCCATGTCCAACAAATTATTTTTCTAGTCCAACAGGAAAAACTAACAGGAAGGTTTTTGGCCAGAAGTATGAAGTTTGACCTACATTGGATCTGCCCCCTTGCTTTTCTGTCTTCATTTGAAGTGTGGTGGGATATTCCATCATTTCAGAATCAAGACTCAATTCTTAGATTGTTATCTAAGTTATTTAAGATATTTTGAGTACAGATCAGGCTTTTCCTTTTGATTTTCACAGCCTCTAATAAAATGAGTTTTTATGTGTCTGCGCTACTAGGAACTAATATAATTACAAAGAAATAAATAAAAATACCAATACCGCATGGGTAAATGATAGCTGTAATTGGTATTTAAAGTCCATTAAAGAGATGGACTTGAACCTAAAGATTCTTTTAAGACAGTAAGAACATTGCTGTCAGATGCAAAGCCATGAGGACATCATCCATAATATTAACCAACAGTAAAAGAGTTACTTCAGTTACAGAAAGAAAACCAAAACATTCATATAGCCCAAGTTCCAACAGAATACTCCTTAATTATCAAAGAGTACGTGATATAGTCCTCTTTAGGGATATTCACTTGTTGAAAGCAAATGGACACTGTACTTTAAATAAATATAAAACAATATACATAAATAACTGGTATGAGGTCTCAACTCTGAAATATAGTTATAACTTCCAGATCTAAAACTTGAATAAAGATACATCAGAAGATTAGTCAGGCATGTCAAATCAATTTACAACTCGACAATACTCAGAGATACAGATGTTATTTTTTTATTTCTGGAGTATTAAGCTTGTAGACACTAAATTGCTTTTAACAAAATATTTTCTTGTGCACTCTAGCTTCTGACAGACTAATATCTTCTGTGTAAAAACTGTAGAGTACATTGCAAAGGCCAATTTCAATATTAAACTAAACCTAACTATAACTCTTCTCTAAAATTCTTGAAGTTGTGCAGAATGTGACTGTATTTCCATCTCCTACTCCATAAGTTTAAAAAAAAAAAAAAATGGATTGCTATCCTTTTCACTGTGTTTACTATCCTGTGGGACCTTTAAGATGTTTTCTATTACAGGGCGTTACATTGCATGCCATCCATCACTGATTATGTTCCTATTATCTCTTTCCCCTTCCAAATTCATGTTCAAATCTTTTGTTATCAAAAATATACCAACAGCATCCAAGACTTCATTACCATTTTAGACAGAAGAATCCTTGTTCCAGCTGTAAAATTTTACAGTCTGGGGTCAAAGCCTCTTAAATACTACGTCTCATAAGGACGTACAAATTCTGTGCAGAAACGACCCATTGAAAAACCAGTTCCAAATTGTTTCTTCCAACAACATGAGATGAGCTCTGGGAATACCTTTGAGGCAAAGGTATCTGACATCTGTTTGTGACAAAACAGCTTATATGTTTTCCTAAAGTCCAGGCTCACTGCATACCTGACATGTAGGGCCATTTCTAAGTATTTTTAGATTTCAGCTCAGAAATAAGCTTAAGGTCTGCTGTGTGTTAATATATTATATGTAACACATCATAGAATCTTATCATAGAATCATTTAGATTGGAAAGGACCTCTAATATCAAGTCCAGCCATTAACCTAGCACCGCCAATACTAATACTGCTATTTGTATACAGTCTCCCCCAAAATGAATAAAGAGGTTAAAACATTTGATCATAATTGCCTTACTGGAGACTCTTTTTCCAGCCTTTGCTAGCTACAGTTTCCAAATGGAGCTGTAACAGAACATTAAGTTTGTAACACACACCGGAGCTGTAGCTCCAGCCTTGCATAATGGAGGGAAGAATTGTAGAGACATGAACCAGCCTATTACCAAATGCGTTACTGCCATCTCTGCTATCTGATTCTTGTATGATAATGTACAGTTCCCACTGCCATTAAAATTCATGAAAATAGACTACTTGTCTTCTGCTTTTCTTCAGGAACAAGAATCAAACATGCAGATACTCTCGTTTTACCCTGTAGCTAGACGTGAACTGAGAGAACAATATTGTAATGAAGAGAATAATATTGTAATAACTGTGCTTATGTGACCCCTGGACTGTAGAATCATAATCACCTAGGTTGAAAAAGACCTTCAGGATCATCGAGTCTAACCATCAACCTGACCTACCAAGTCTCCTCTATAAACCATGACCCTTAATGCCACAGCCACACATCTCTTAAATACCTCCAAGGATGGGGATTCCATCATTTCCCTGGTCAGCCTGTTCCAATGCTTGACCACCCTCTCCATGAAGAAAGTCTTCCTAATACCCAATCTAAACCACCCTTGGAACAAATTGAGACCATTTCCTTGTGTTCTATCTCTTGTCATCTGAGAAAAGAGACCAATATCCTCCTTGCTGTAACCTCCTTTTGGGTAATTGTAGAGAATGATGAAGTTTCTCCTTGGCCTCCTCTTCTCCAGACTAAATAACCCCGGTTCCCTCAGCTGCTCCTCATAGCAGCTATTTCAGTACCTTCATCAGCTTTGTTGCTCTCCTCTGCACAAGCTCAAGCAACTCAACAACATTTTTGTAGTGAGGAGAAATGAACACAGTACTTGGGGTCAGTCTCAACAGCATCGAGTACAAAGGGACTTCCCTAGTCCTGCTGGCCACACTATTTCTCATACAAGCTGTAATGCCATTGGCCTTCTTGGTTACCTGTGCACACTGCTGGCTCATATTCAGCCAGTTGTCAATCAGCACCCTCAGGTCTTTTTCTGTAAAGGATGTTGTAAAGTAGTGCAAGGGGTGACAATGGAATTCATATTTACTTCTCTTAGGCAGCTGAGCACAAAGCTTGACTGAGCTTTCTTACTTCCTTGCTGAGGAGAGCTAGCTCTGTTTTAAGATCTTCATGACTTTAACTTGCAAGCAGTTGAAACACAGCCAGCACAGTTCTTCAAAAGTCATTATTTAAAAATAGTCTGTGGGAAAGCCCCAAACAAAATAAATATTTTTTTATTTGTAATATCTGTTGTTTGGAACAGAGAGGAGAGCAGCTGGTGCAGAAAGTGCCTCAGAGGATCTGACTTGAAGATTACGTCCTTATAACACAGCTTTGAAATCTGTGTTACTTTGGGTTGGAAAACAAATAGGTGAAGCAACGCTATTTACTTAGGAACAGATTCTGCTATTCTAACTCACATTTATTAATACCTTCATGTTTCCACTGGAGCAAAGGTTTGCAGGCTGCATCAGTTGGAACAGGGCTCTAGCCACAAATTAGGCATGAGTTTCTCACTGCACCCTACTAGGCAGGTTGGCTCACCCATTTGGGATCACACTAGAAGATTTTTTTCTTGCAGGTTTTGAGCAGAATAGTGCTGCTGCCTGAGTACCAGTGCTAAGCAGATTGCCTGTCCCTCTGCCTCCAACCACCATGTTGGCAGGGGCACAAAGGGGACAGAAAGTTCTTGGCACACTTTTATTCCCAGCCCTTCCCTGTAGCCTGTTATTATTTGGCTGCAGTCCCACAACTATAGTTATCCTGTGCTCATCAGCCATAGATAAAGAGATGTTCCACAAACAAAAAAGTGAAATCGTCCTCAAAAATGGAATTCTAAACTTTCAGTTGTTTAACATGGAGGGGAATATGTGGAAGGTAGGGAAGAAAGTAGGGGAGGAGGAGTTCCCTATCTTTTCATCTAGTCTTCCTTTCTGAAGTACACCATAAATCTTCAAACTTAAGTTAAGAAGCTCTTGTAAAAAGCAGCATTTACCCAGTTGTTTCTACATGGACATCAGCAATATTAATAAAGAAAATATTTTATACTTTCAGGCAAATTGAAGCAGATATAACAGTTAGAGTTGTCTAACTCCTAGAGATAATATTCAGAGCAATAATGGACTCTAGAAAGAATGACTATCCTTAACCAATTCCATATTACATAAAAGGTAAATAAAATATTTTTGTATTGCAGGAACTGTGGCTGTAAATAAAAGAATGAGCTGAGCAGGAGAAAAAAGCTAAAAACAGGGAATGAGGCATAAACTCTGATTACTTTCATCAGACAAATAGCTCCATAAAGAACTAGTTTTATCAAATACTAAGGCTGACATAGTTAACTCTAAAAGTTCTGAAGCCTCTGAAACCAAAAGGTGCAAAGTGACATCTATGCCACTCTTCATCTTTGATGTACCTGGCTAAGTCTGTAGCACATGAGGAGATGGACTTAGCTCTGCAAACTACTGTGGCTCAGCAGTGTTGTTTCTTTTTCCTGGAAAAATCACATGAAAACTAGTCTTGAAGCCAGCAATCTATCTGCTAACAGAATGAACTCCAAAGCAGGACTTGCATATGTGCACTGGGATGTGAGCTTATTAAAATGGAAAATAACAGCTTTGCTTTCAAGAATCACTCATTTTTATGGCTGTATCTATGTATCCTTCCTTTGATGGATATCCTGTGTTTAAATGTTCACTTTCTCCATGAAGTTGATGCTAGAATTTCTTCCAAACATTTAAAAATAACTTTAGCTTCAGTGGGGTTGTCAGATGAAATTATTTGGCAAAGCTACTTATGTTTCTCTTTTATGCATTGGATAATTGTAACTTGTTTGATGCTAAGTTCTGCTTGTGGTGCATGGGTTTCATTTTTATTGAAAATCCTTTTAATTTTTTTTTTAAATTCAGTCTATTTTTCATATACTTATACCAAGCTTTTGCCATCAATAGAAATATGTCATTCAGGGGAGAAAGACAGGGTTAGGGGAAAAAGCAGTTTATAAAGTTGTTTTATATTACCCACAGCTTTGTACCAAGGGGCCATCTGCACCATCCAAACTACTTTTCCGTAAATGAGATATGGTATTTTGGTAATCTTGTATTTGTCTGGCACCTTAGTCCATGACTATTAGCCTTTAGCAGCATGCATTTTTATTTTTTTTTCTGGAATAACAGGAGGAGGTATTTGTTTATGACAACCATGTTTTCTAAGTTTAAACTTGGCTATTTGTACCAAGTATTTGTATTCAAGATTTATAAACATTGTGATTTCACACTCTTCTCAATTTTCCTTTCTCAAAACTGAAGAATTCCCAATCTAATTAATGTTCCTTGATAGGGAAGGTCTCCTCACAGACAATGACATAGGCAAAGCAGAGACTCTTAACGCCTTCTTTGCCTCTGTCTTCAATGCCGATGATGGGCTTCGGGACCCAGGGTGCCCTGAGCTGGAGGACCGGGACGGTGGGGATGACAAACTCCCAACCGACCCTGAACGTGTGCGGGATTTGCTACTCCACCTGGATCCCTACAAGTCCATGGGTCCGGATGGGATTCATCCCCGGGTGCTGAAAGAGCTGGCGGACGTCATCGCAGAACCTCTCTCAATTATTTTTCAATGATCCTGGGAATTTGGAGAGGTCCCGGTAGACTGGAAGCTGGCAAATGTTGTGCCGATTTTCAAGAAGGGTCAGAAAGAAGACCCTAGCAATTACAGGCCTGTCAGTCTCACGTCAGTGTCTGGTAAAATCATGGAGAAGATGGTTCTCGAACTTATTGAGGCGCACCTGGGGGACAAAGCAGTCATTGGTCCCAGCCAGCATGGGTTTGTGAAGGGTAGGTCCTGCCTAACTAACCTGATTTCCTTTTATGATAAGATCACCCGTATGGTGGACCAAGGGAAACCAGCTGATGTGATTTTTTTGGACTTCAGCAAGGCTTTTGACACGGTTTCCCATAGGATCCTGCTGGACAAAATGTCCACCATACAGCTAAATAAAAACATCATACGATGGGTGAGCAATTGGCTAACGGGCAGGGCCCAAAGGGTTATGGTGAATGGGGCTGTGTCAGGCTGGAGGGCCTGACGCAGTGGGGTCCCTCAAGGATCCATTTTAGGGCCGGTACTTTTCAATATTTTTATAAACGATCTGGATGTAGGAATAGAAGGTATTTTGAGCAAGTTTGCTGATGACACCAAACTTGGAGGAGTTGTGTACTCGAATGAGGGTGGAAAGGCCTTGCAGAGGGATCTGGATAGATTGGAGAGCTAGGCGATCACCAACCGCATGAAGTTCAATAAGAGCAAGTGCCGGGTCCTGCACCTGGGACAGGGAAACCCTGGCTGCACGTACAGACTGGGCGATGAGACGCTGGAGAGCAGCCTAGAAGAGAGGGATCTGGGGGTCGTGGTAGACAACAAGTTGAATATGAGCCAGCAGTGTGCCCTGGCAGCCAGGAGGGCCAACCGTGTCCTGGGGTGCATCAAGCACGGCATCGCTAGTAGGTCAAGGGAAGTGATTGTCCCGCTCTACTCTGCGCTGGTGTGGCCTCACCTCGAGTACTGCATGAAGTTCTGGGCACCACAGTACAAGAAGGACATTAAACTGTTGGAGAGTGTCCAGAGGAGAGCTACAAAGATGGTGAAAGGCCTGGAGGGGAAGACGTACGAGGAACAGCTGAGGGCACTGGGCCTGTTCAGCCTGGAGAAGAGGAGGCTGAGGGGAGACCTCATCACAGTCTACAACTTCCTCGTAAGGGCGTGTCAAGAGGCAGGAGACCTTTTCTCCATTAACACCAGTGACAGGACCCGCGGGAACAGGGTTAAGCTGAGGCAGGGGAAATTTAGGCTTGACATCAGGAGGGGGTTCTTCACAGAGAGGGTGGTTGCACACTGGAACAGGCTCCCCAGGGAAGTGGTCACTGCACCGAGCCTGACTGAATTTAAGAAGAGATTGGACTGTGCACTTAGTCACATGGTCTGAACTTTTGGGTAGACCTGTGCGGTGTCAAGAGTTGGACTTGATGATCCTTAAGGGTCCCTTCCAACTCAGGATATTCTATGATTCTATGATTCTATGATATAACCATATCTCAGCTCAGATTGTTCATGTTGCCTTTCTTTGTATGTGTTCTGGCTCTATGGTTTCTGTAGAATCAGTTCTAAATACCCAAGACTTACTTTGATAATAATGTCACACAAAATACTAAACATGCCTGAAAATCCTACTTTTTCAACTATGAGGATTAATAAAAACAATAACGGATTTTAAAAAATCTTTTTGTGTTTCAATCTCAATTTTACCCTGCCTTGATTTTCATTTTTTTCCACAGTTCTCAAAATCACAACTTCATTTTAAATAACACAAATAGGACATTTTCTGGGTCATTACAAAGACAGTTTCTCCCAAGAAAAGCATGTTCATGTAGCTGACCTTATTTACCTTCCCACCACTAGCTACCATCCCAATAAAACAGGGAATAAAAATTGGGATTAAATCATATTGGTTGAAATTGAATCCAAAATTAAGGCTAATACATCTAGCAAAACAGTGAGAGTGAAGGGGGTGCAACATTAACCTATACAACACATAGAAAAGATTTTGGCCTTAAGAATTGATTTTTTACCTTCAGTCTATACAGGTTGTTTTTGATGTCCCGTTTGTTTGTTTGTTTTTCCCCCACATTTTCATCTTTATTTCCAGAAATGTATATGATGTAGGGTGTTTGTTAATGGTTACTTTGAGACTGATTTACAACACAGTTTAAAGGCCTGACTGTTCATTCACAGATCATGATTCCCTATGTAGTTAGAAACATTTTTCAGAGAGCTTTTCTCCATTAATCTAGAAATATCAGGATCATACTGTACTCTGATCAACAACTTTATATGAATCCCTGCAGAAAGACATTCATCTCTGATGTTCACTGTCTCCTCTACAGCCACAAAGAACAAAGCAGACAAGGTAAAAAATATATCTTATATATTATATAAGATAAGATATCTTATAAGATATGATATCTTATATCATATATATATAAAGTATATATATGTATATCTTAATACTTTTTTCATCCAGGAAGAGGGCCTTGAAGATAAGATATTTCTTAAAATCTGGTGGGATTACTCTGTTTTACATTAATGATGCTATTTTACAGAACACTCAAATACAATTCCAATGAGAGCATTTTCATAAAGTTATTCATCATATGTCTCATGTTATAAAGAAACTTTGGGTTTGGGCATGGCTTTGGGTTGTTTTGGCATGGCATTATCATCTGTGTCTGTTTATCTTTCTCTAAGCTATCAAATCCTGCACACTGTTGGAGGCAAAAACCTAGACTTCTGGTGCTCTGTTCCAGTTCTCGTGAAGTGCTGTCTTTTTTAAAAAGTAGTTCCAATTTCAAAAATAAGTTGTATTCTTCTAGAGGGTAAAACCTTTTCTTGTGTAATAACAGCATTAACTATGGAATTAGTTAAAACAAAATTAAAAGAGAGACACACGCAATCCCAAGTACCAAACCTTATCCTTACAAATCTATAATGATTTCTGGCAATTTATAAATGGATAAAAACAAAAAATAGATAAAAACATCATTATTGGTACTACAAATAAATCAGAGGAACATACAGCTTCAAGGTGTGCCAAAACAATTCCTGTCCAATGTACTGGGTCTGGCTGGAATGTTAACTTTCCCTGCAGAAGCCCATACAGTACAGTCAATTTTATAGATAGAACTTAAGTTCCATTTTATTAGCTGGCAATAAAAGGCTTGAGTTTGAGCACTATTACTATGTGTGAACACACAGTACTTGTATTTTGTAATGAGACAAAGCACACAGTTATATCTTTCACATTTATTTTTGCTTGAGAAGCCACAGTCACTACTCAGTGCACTTATTACTCAGTGACTCAGTGACTGTTTTTCACCCACACTTTAAACAGCTTTCTGTAAGAAATCTACAAATGTGGTTTCAAACAGTAATGTAGTGGTAAAATGTTGCTCACAGCTCACAGCATCATTTCATCCAACTCTATTCTCTAGAGAGCATCTGTGTTTGAAGACAATTTCATATATGTTCCTCATATATTTAAAACCAAGGCAACAGGATATGCTTGTTTCTGCTTCTGAAAACAGCACTGGAAGGAGCTGAATACATACATTCATCTCTCAGGTTTAACCATTAAATAGTAGATTTAAGTAGATTAATAGATATTTTGTTAGGCTACAGTTAAACAATTTATTGCTTTAGATTACCAACTTTGTTATTTCTGAAAACTGGTAGAGTTTTCAGGACAGGATTAATCTTATCATGGACCAGACAAGAAGAATATTCAGGAATTATGTCATTTCCCAGGCAAAACCTTTTGTTTTGTTGTTTTTGTTTTTGTTTTCTAATCTCAGAACCTGAGTTCTATCACTGCAAGATAGTATACCACAGAAATGCATAGTACAGAACAGAGGACCCAGTCTGTCATCCAAACTTCAGAAGTGACATCATAATAATGAAGCATATGTCATTGAGGAAATCTCTGAAGGGTTTCCATGCTTTATCTTTCTAGGAACAAGCTTATGAATAATGCTTTAATTCTTGCTTTCCTCAGGTTACCAGTTGCTGAGTAGGTTTTTCCTTCAAAATGATTTATTGGTTGGTTGGTTTGTTTTTTTGTTTGTTTGTTTTCCAGCTGGAAAGTGCCAGGAACACCTCCTTTTCTTCAAATTCATTGCATGTTTTGGAGTTCTTTGGACTATTGTTCAGAAGATGGTGCTCACAGAATATGTAGCTTATTGGTAACAATAATAGTGATTTGAACATATGTGGAAATTCTGAAAGTCTAAATCCCTCTCAATAAACTGTGTTACACAGAAGAACCTGTCATTTTTAACCTGTTGCTGATCTTTTTGCTTTGCCATGGTTGGGTAAAATGAATTACTCTTATTCTCTTTATGTTATTTTTTGCTAAAATTTCACATTCTAGAAAAATATATGGAAAAAAAAAAAAAAAAAAAAAAAAAAAAAAAAAAAAAAAAGATGACAAACACATTTGTCAGGAACTCATCAGACCTGGAACCAATAATGTTACTTATCAGATCTGCTATGAAGCAAAGGTGTTAATTGTGAGGTACATGAGTGTAACAGAAGCCTCTAAATGGTGAAGGTTTGATTTCAATGCTAGCTCAAGTAGGATAAGTTAGGTGTGGAGCAGGGCTTATGACAGGGGTCCTGTCTGTACTTGTTCAATAAGTTTTGCCTCAGACTGCACTATGAAGTCTTAACAGACAGAGTAATTTGCAGGGGAGAAAGGAAACATTGCTTCTTTAAATCTCCAGTAGAATGTAGGCTTGTTTAGTATTTTAGGTCACCTCGTTTTGATTAAAAATTAAGAAATCTAAGTGTCTTAAAGAGGCAGCTCTTACTCCTTTCCTGGCACAGACCATTAGTACAAAAACTGTGAGTGTAATACAAAAAGGGGACTGCTTGAAATAATATGGATGCATGGTTTTCTGGTAGGAAACTCTAAATCTGATGCTTCAAGTGGTTTCTTAATGCTTTTTAATGGAGGTATTAAATGTAGTTATAAAACTATCAAAGACTTACAGAGAAGTTAGGAATCTCTTTTTGAGCACTGAAGTAAATACAGCTATGCTGTGTCTGCCACAGATACTGCATCACAATTACCAAGAAGAAAAAAAAAAAAGTGCACACTAAAGGAGTATTGCTAAGACTATTAGACTATTGTTGACTCTGGGAGCCAGAAGGTGCCTGAAGAAAGTATATGTGCATTACTTGCCTTAAACCAGCAATATTTAGAATCTAGCCTATACAGAGAGGTCTGTTCTGAAAATTTATTGGCTTTGCAATTGGGAAAGAAGTGCAGACACTTGAAAAATGGAAGAAAACATTTTTTTAAATGTTCTTTATTAATCCATAAATGGATATTCTGCAAAGCACAGCCTGACCTCATGTCTTCTCTTTATGAAGGGGACTGATGCTCTGACTGATCTAAATCTATTTCTGGAAAGTGCAACAAGCATTAGAGAGAAGCAAAAGAAATGTGATGGAGTAAGGGAAAGAAACTGTGAAAGACTGATGGAAAATCAGTGGGAAGTATGACAAGCTGAAAACTAGAGCCTTTGGCTGGCCACCAAGGGCTCCTTTGGGCTGCTGTTTGAAGATTGAACATGTTGCGAGTTATTTTCCACTGGTCTATTGCACTTGGTATTCTATGAAATGTATATTTTCTTTCGCTTCAGCTTGCAACAGAGATTTACAGATGAAAATAACTGGTTACTGCTTTGGTAAAAGCTAGAAAGGACACCACATGTTTTCTGTTGAAATCCACTCCCTAGTTCCTATGTCTTAGCATACATTGACTTCTTATAATTTACTGTAATTTCAGGTTATGTTAACAATAATATTACTTGGAGTGTTGGGACTATAAGTGATGACCTCGGAACATACAGATTTTATTAAGTGATTTAAATACATTGCATAGCATAGTATAACAAGGTTGGATTTATTGGAGTCTGGCACAACATAACTACATATTGTAAAATTAAATTTTCTACTTTTTATTTGCTTCACGAGAGAACCTAGTACTCAAGCTGGATGTCAGAGTTACTGAAATGTATTCAAACCAGTGAAAAGAGCATAGTCATTAGGGTTCCTATATAATAGCTTTCATTTATGTCTCACCCCTTGGCTACAAATAAAAACATGCTTCAGTTAACCATTTTTTTGTGCCTTGTTTTAAAAATATTTGCAAACACAACATGTTTTTCAATTTGAAAAGGTATATGCTTGCTTGCTATAGGAACATATCTGACCAATTCATTCAAATTGGTCAATGAATAGTCAGTCTGTAATTACAATTTTCTGGCTGTAGAGTAGCAATTAATGATGTCACCAGGTCAACATCAAATTACCAGACATTGCAGATCATTCCAGATCATTCCTGATCTTGGAATCTGTTGATCAAATTAACATATTTTTTTTCCCTACAATAACAAACCAATAGGTCAAAACAAAAATTAAAAAATCCTTGGTCAGATTTGTACATCATTGTTTTGGTGGTTGTATTATTATATTTCAAATATGTTTGGATTAACTGTTTGTCATTGCCTAGAGCAATGGTTATTTTCTAGTAGGATAATCTGTTGTTTGAATACAACATTCTAGGAGACATGGCCTTAAATATTATAGCTGACATTTATGCTTCAACAAGTCATCATAGTAATGGTAATTAGATTACAGCAGCTACACAATTTTTTGGTTTAACTATTATTTTTTTTTCCTTTGGATTCAAAAATGCAGCTTCCAAGCATATAATTTTCCTTCTCCTGAATTGACCTGCCAGTAAGTAGCTTGGCATTTTACTGGGGCCAAAAAAGTTCCACGCATCTTGTCAGTTCATGAGTCTTGTAGCAATGATAACACTGTCTGACCTACAAATGCTGACATGTGATACTGTGATAGGTGTCAAACTTCTGTGTTTGCATGTTAGGTTTTCAATATTATTTTCATTTTCTGATAGTCATTTTGGTGGTAATATAATTAATATTGTAAGGGTCTTCGATTTGAGGAGGGCCTTTCAGGCTTGACTAACGGTTAAGCTTATCTTACTTTGAGAAAGATTAGAACATCTTGCTAAAGTCTAGGTAGGTACCTTGAGGTAAAATATCAGTTTACTTAATTGCAAATGAGGTATCTTTCTTGGTTAACCAGACATAACTATCCTGACCAGTCAAATATTCAGAAGGTTTGCCTTCATCACGCCTTCACCACCAAGGTATTAAGAAGATATGTAGCCACTGAGTAGCATTGCAGGGTCTGACATCACAGAACTAAAGAGGTCATTTATGCTGAAGAGTAACTATTTAATAAACACATTTTCTTTCCCATTTTGTAATCAGGTGAAATTGCCTGCCTTTTTCTCTCCCCTACACTTTTCTTTTAACACTACTCAGATGAGATGGTAACTATATGTAAGGTTAAATGAAATTATGATAGTACTGCTTTATGTAGGTGAGAATTAAAATAATATTTGAATTGTGCAAGTGTTGTGTTTACTTTTGGATAAACAGTCTATCCTGTAAGAGGAAATAAGAGCACTTTCCTGAATTACAAAGATTGTAATTACCCTGCAGAAACAGTGGCCATTTAGAGATTCCTGCATAAACTACAGCAGTAAGTAATACGTAGCTACAGCAATATATATGTGAATATTGTTCCAAAAGAATCTAATTCTCTTCTTTAAGCAAGATCTTCTAAACAATGTTATAATGTCTCAAGCTTAGTATTTTTCCTAATCAGATAATGATTTGGGTTGTGCTGGAAAGGACCTTAAAGACCTTGGATATTAATTCCCACCCCCCTGCCATAGGCAGGGACACTTCCCACAAGATCAGGTTGCTCAAAGCCCCATCCACCCTTGCCTTACACACTTCTAGGGATGGGGCATCCACAGCTTCTCTGGACAACCTGTTCCAGTGACTCACCACCCACGTAGTAAGGAATTTCTTCTGTATATCTAAGGAAGCCCCAGAGACTTCTCTTCCTCACAGAAGAGGTGCTCCAGCCCTCCGATGATCCTTGTAGCCCTTCTCTGGACTTGCTCTAATATGTCCATGTCTTGTGCTGGGGGATCCTGAGCTGAATGCAGTACTCTAGTGTAGTCTCATGGGAGCAGAGTAGAGAAGGAGAATCACCTCCCTTGACTTTCTGGCCACACTTCTTTTGATGCAACCCAGGGTATGATTGGCTTTCTGGGCTACAACTGCACTTTTCTGGCTCATGTTGAGCTTCTCATCTTCCAAGAATGAATAGTCTGACTTTAAGAATGAGTGGTCTGATAACCTTTTTATTTGATTGTTGGTGTATTCACTTGATGTCTTGACTGGAATTGAGTTAATAAACCAACAATCCTTTGAATAATTTTTTTATTTTTTTTTCAAAATATATTATTATACTCTTAGATCACTGAAAAAAGTTTGAGTCATGTTTTTTTGTTTGTTTGGCGGTTTTGGTTTTTTGTTTGTTTGTTTGTTTTCCATTTACAGTAGTCTACTATCTACAAGGGAAATAACTTGGCACTATCTCTAAATTGCAATCTTTGTTGCTTTCAACAATTAATTTCATACGGAACTGGAGGTTTTGTTTTCATTTGTAGATATAGCTATAGTAATATATGTATTTCCATGCAATTACTAGACTATGTTGTGGTCAAAGGCCATTTTTTCAGATCTCTGTAATAAGTAGGAGTTTTATGTAATAATCCACAGATATCAAAAAGGGTTCTGTTAAAAGCCAAGGTCTGAAACAATCCAGCCCCAGGAGAACACTGCACATTTTTGTGGAATCAGGCTAGCTTATACAAGATGAGAGTTATTAGAATTTTTTTCTTTCTCTTTTTTTCTTTATCCTTAAAAAAAGGTTGGTGAAACGAGTAGTTCAAAAAGATGCTGGAATACATATAGGCTGCAGAAAAGCTTGGAAAAAGTTGTATCTGTTGCTGGAATTCATTCACAGAATACTTCTAATTCACTCAGAATTCTTGGTTAACAAGTACCCTCAATTTGCTGTTGATACTATTCCTTTTTTATGTCTATTTTTCCTTCTACGTTCTTATTCTCTGTTTGTTGATTTCCTTGATTTCATTTAACAGTTTGAATTACTCCTGTTGCCTACTCATGTGTTTTATTCAATATGCTTGAATACAACATCTTCCTGCTTAACGTTCTGGTAGAAACAAGATGAAAAACTATCCAGTTTCCACTTTATAACTCCACGTTCACTCAAGTTTTTTATCTTCAAATTCCTCCTGCTCTCCATCTCCCTACAGAGCCATGCATTGCTCCTGGAAGCAGAACTATGTATTTTTCTGTGTAGTCTAGAAGCAGTGAGTATTTTTCAGATTATTATTATGTCAGAAGTAGCTTCCTCAGTATTGAGCTAGCTGTCTTTTTTGTTTTTATCTCATTCAGAAACAGTCTAAGCTCTTCGAAAGACACAACAATTTAGAAAGAAAGATACTGTACAAAGCTCACCAGGACTGTTTCAGTGACTGGTCTTGATTTTAAATAGTTGTCCCTATGACCAACTGAAGAGAAACATTCATACCTAGATGGAAAACAATTCAGTGAGGCAAGGATAAATTCTCTTCAGAACAATACTGTTTTGCTGGAGATCTGAGGTTTTATTGTGGTTTTAAGACAGGGTGAATCTCAAACACAGAAACAGCCACAGAACAAAACAGGTGATTACAGGTGATTTTAGCCATGCTGTTTCTCTAACTTATTCATCTGAATAATGGACCCTTGGTGCCAAATGACTTAATGAGGGTTAGATCTGCCTGCAAAAGGCAATGGCCACATGGCTTCTTCTCACCTCTCTCAAGGTTTGAATTTCCATTCATGCCCTAACAAATAAGAAACTTATCAGATGCCAAGAAAGGACAAACCGTCCCATATTATTTCAGGTAGGATAGACACTGCTTAATTGAAAAAGGCTCAAAAACTTTATAGTTCTCCAGTCCTTTTCTGGCTGAGACCCAACAGCTGAGCCAATGTAGCTGTCCCTCTGTTTATTCCAGATTAACTCCCCAGTTTTTCCTTCTGCAGGATGTGTGCATTGGTGTATGTTTAGCACACAGGTTCACATATATTTTCTCTTTAATGCTTTTGGTAACTTCCCAGCAGCACTAGAAATATCTGGTACCTTTTATATCTGACCAGAAAAATCAGTAAAGCACTGCCTGATTTTTGCACCCTGGATAGGGCTGTGGGTTATCTTGTTTGGGTTATTTTGTCCATTTTGCATTACACAGAAATAATGGCAGGTGGAAAACTAGGAAGTATGTCCTGTTTAGTAGTTCATTGTTTCACGTCTTTGGTATGTGTGTGGCAGATTTTATCTTAAATTTAAACTGAAGCTATTTTATAACAAAGTTTTATCCTATAATTTTCCATTTTTTGTTATTCAAGCACTGAATCTTACTGCCACACGTAAGAAAATTTTCTGTTCACCCTGGAAAATGGAGGCTAGCAGCATTCCTGAACCACAGAGGTTCTCAAAGATTATCAAAAAAAAATTCCTCCTGTGGAAACCATGAGAAATATCTTAGGGAGGAGAAAGATCAGTAACAGACTGATGAGCTCTGCCTGTTAGTTAGATCATCTGACAACTTCCCTTTTCCCACACAGCTCTGAAAGACATAAAAGTGGGGTTTGTGGTCAGCAAGAAAAGAAAAAACAGAATTGCTTAATATCTATTGAAAATACATGAACTCAGACTCCTTCACCTCCAAATGATAAACAGTTTAAAGTTCATGTGTCTACATACTAAATCATATACTTGCTCTCTCGCAGACGCTAGCCCTTAGAGAAGACCTTGAATTTCTTGTCATCACTTCAGAAAAGCAGAGGGGAAAAATAAATAAATAAGGGGGGGGGGGGGGGGAAGGGGGAAGGGGCTTTTCCACTTTTCTACTGATTTATCAGATGGGGTTCTTCTCTGTGCCAGGGAAGTTACTATTTGTCTTTCTTTCATCCATTTCCTTGAGCACAGTCCTGCCAACATGAATTTCTACTTCTTTCTCACACAGTCTCTGATGTTTAAATTTCAGACCAAATTACCAAATTCAAGATCTAGAAATGAGAATGACAAGACTACAGATGATGGTGCTACTGAGTCAGCCACCATGTGTATTGTTAGAAAACACAAGCTAATAAGCTAGATAAGAGGTATAGGTCAATGCAAGCAGGAAGGGTTAAGTTTATCAAACATTTAATTCAGTTTAGTGGAAACCTACAGGCTTCCCATATGTTATCCCTCTGTCGTGGTTCCACTCGAGTGGGCAGCCGAGCTCCACCACAGCCATTCTCTCACTCCCCCTCCTCAAAGAGGAATGGGGAGAAAATATGTGAAAAGGGCTCAAGGATTGAGTTAAGGATGAGAAAATCACGCAGTAATTATTGTAACGGGCAAAACAGACTCTGCATAGGGAGACAGTAAGATTTATTGCTTATTACTAACAAGCTAGAGAAGTGAGAAACAAAGGAAAGAAACCAAAAGCACCTTCCCCCCCATCCACCCTCTTCCACCTGCTCCCCCCGAGCAACGCAGGGGAAACGGGGGAATGGAGGTTATGGTCAGTCTACAGCACTTCTTCTCTGCCGCTCCTTCTCGGTCACTCTTGTTCCCTGTGCCGTGGGGTCCCACCCACGGGATACAGTCCTTGATGAACTGATCCGGCGTGGGCTTCCCACAGGCAGCAGCTCTTCCAGAACTGCTCCAGATATGGGTCTGTACCACGGGGTCCATCCCTCAGGAGAAAACTGCTCCAACCTGGCTCCCCCACGGGCAGCAGCTCCTGCCAGGTCACCTGCTCCTGCGTGGTCTCCTCTCCACGGGCTACAGGTCCGGCCCGGAATCTGCTCCGGCAGGGGTCTTCCACAGGCGGCAACCTCCGTCGGTGCAGGGCCACCTGCTCCACCGTGGTCTCCTCCACGGGCTGCAGCATGAAACCCTGCTCCACCATGGTACTCCATGGGCTGCAGGGGAACATCCTGCTTCACCATGGTCCTCACCACAGGCTGCAGGGGACTTCTGCTCCGGGCCTGGAGCACCTCTCCCCCTCCTTCTACACTGACCTTGGCACCTGCAAGGCTGTTTCTCACTCCCTTCACTCTCCCAGCTGCTGTGAGTCGCAGCATTTTTTTCCCTGTCTTAAATATGCTCTCACAGAGGCGCAAACAACATCGCTTATTGGCTCAGATCTGGAAAACAATGGGGCCCTTCCCAAACATGGGGCAGCTTGTAGATCTTTCTAACAGAAACCATCCCTATGGCCCCCTGCTACCAAAACCTTGCCACGTAAACCCACTACGCCCTCATGTAATTGAGTGTAATAGTACAAATTTTTTTTCAGTCAGTTGATTCAGCTCAGTCCTTTGAATACTTCTGTCTTCCTTTGTTTACAAAGATGGCAGATCTTCTCAAAGTTCAACTTATTTTTTCCCCTGCTGGAGACCATAGGAACTCTAGCAACTATCTTACCCACTGAACCAGAGTTTAACAATTTCCTTATTTAATCATAATTCCACAAGACCATTAGAAATTGATCCTTTATATGCAGCAAAGGCGCTTCTCTTTGAAAAGCTTCCTTCAGTTTTATCAGACCTAACTTTGGATGCTCATGGCACAATCAGCTTGTAAGGAGACTGGTAAAATCTGAGGACTCATTCTTTGACAGTTTTTTATTTATTAATTTATTTTCTCCTAGATAAATCACTCCCTGCCTATTTAAAGATCTGGCTGCATTATTATGGACCCAGTATACTTTTCAGTGCCCATGGTGCTTGGGAAATCTACAGTAGCCACCTTTGGACAGGATTAGGAAAGCATTATCATGAGAGCAAATTAAGATATGAAATTTCCCTTTCCCTGTGACATTTGACAAGGTCAGAGCCATCCTAATTAGCTAATGTTACCTTCCTAACCAGTGTTAGGACCTACTTGATTGCCTCAATATGCTGCTGTCAGATCAGGGTGTTGCCACAATCTTGTACACAGTTACACAAGCGTATGGTCTCTATAAGGTACTGACAACTTGTCCACTGAAAACTACGTTGAGATTGAAGTAAAAACAAAGTAATGCCTTGAAAGAGAAGCCTTACAGGGGGAACAGGCACTGCTAAGTGAGGCAGCATATGACCTTTACTGGGAGAAAAATGAGACAAGGAGTTTACAGAAGACAAAAGAGTGTAAGTGACTTTAATTGCCTGAGGATGTTGCAGTAGGGTTAAATTGTGAAAAATACTGGGACGATGAGTTTCAGACTTTTCTGAAATAGATCCTGAAACAGAACCCCAAATCTCAGTGTGTTATTTTTTCTCTTGTCAAGCACAAATAAAATCCAGTGCTTTGATAAAATAATTATTTACTCACCACCCAGTGAGCCTGTATGAAGGGGACAGACCTACACTCTGAGGTAAAAATATCTGGGAAATTTTAGTTTCCAAACTATAAAAGCTATCTGCTGAGAATGTGTAAACTGTGCTGCTGTAAAGGATTGTAAATAGATTGAGGACAGGTGGATTTTCATAGGTAAATTTAAAAACACATTCTTGAGACAAAGGCCATCATTCTTCTCACCTTCTCCCTCACCATCTCTCTCATCATCACCATCTCTCTCATCATCATCTCCCTCATCATCTCTCTCACCTTCTCCAGAGCAAACAGTGCTAGAACTTTTCTAAGAGAAGATTATCAAAATTAAAATGTATTTTAAGTGATAATGACATTTCTTTCTTACAACAGTTCTTGGAAACTGATGGCCAGTTTTGGCAGAAACTATATTTAAAAAAAAAAAAAAAAATCCAGCTGAAGCAGAAACCCAAAAAATTTCAGCCCAAACAGTGAAATATTGGCAAAGCAATCAGAAAAAAAAAATGGATAACCATGGA
Source organism: Anas acuta (assembly GCF_963932015.1). Taxonomy (NCBI): domain Eukaryota; kingdom Metazoa; phylum Chordata; class Aves; order Anseriformes; family Anatidae; genus Anas; species Anas acuta. Next base: position 125,967,787 of record NC_088980.1, on the reverse strand, counting down.
CAGGCATAGTTATCAACTGGGTTGTAATATGTGCACGTGTGCACATGCTGCTACAGCTAACTATTAAGGACATTTCTGTTTATAAAAGGATATTCCCTTCCCATGTAGATCCATGTAGAATACGAGATGGTCTATGGTGATGACCATAGAAAAACTTTCTATGTTAGAAAGTTATGTTAGTAGAAATTTCTACTGGCAAATGTATGATTATATCACCCACATGGCAAAGCTATGGCTGACTTAAATACATCATGTCAAGACAGAGTCTAAACCAGAAAATACTCCTTTCTGATATACTTCAGAAATTATTTAGACAGTTCACTTTATTTATTTTTGGTGGTGGTGGTGGTGGTTTTTTGCTTTTTTTTTTTTGTCTTTCCTTCTCATATGCTTTTTAAATGGAGGAAAAATAACTTTGGTCCTTAGACACATTAATATTAAGAATAAATATATAAGTAATTTTATTTTTATTTGAATCAAAATATACCAATTTTAAGATCTGACATCTGTGATTTGTAGAGTAAGCCCAGAGTAAACAATATGCATGATTTATTATCAGGATGCTGCAGTCTGTAGCTACAGTGATCCTTCAGCTTTCTTTACAAACAGATTCTGTCAGAGGCATTAGTAAAGAAAAGTGGGAAGTTATAAGTTTGAAGCAAGGAAACAAATAAAAAATCTGTAGCAATAATGTGATCATATGGGCAAAGTATCCTTGATCCCCTCATATAGATGCTAGGAGAAAATAAATGGCTATGTGTTCTTCATTGAGGGAGTTGTGGAGGACACAATAACATAGTGATAGTGCTCTCAACGCCTTTTACTTATAAGAACTTTCAGTGCAGTCAGGTAAAATCACCCAATCACATTAAACCATCAAGATTTCTTAGACTTTTGCCTGAGAAAAATTTAATCTCTGAGCATAAGTCTTCAACTCACTTCTTGTCCAAACTGATTTAACAATACTGAAGAAGTCCACTGGAACAGAATATAGGTGACTACAAAAACATAAAAGTCTCTTGCACAGGGAGATTAAAGGATGCACCCAGAAGATATATATATATATATATATATATATGTGTGTGTGTCTTTATTAATGAGAAAGAGGTTTAAAAGGAATAGATTACTGTTTCTTCCAATGTTTTCAGCTAGCCACAATGAGGTATTTTCATTTCAGATACTGTATTTAGATTTCAAATGTAATAGCCTGCCAAATGTTTATCTAAATATCTTAATTAGAGTAAAAACATTCAGATAATCAGAATGTCCTGTCCATGACTCTGAAATAAATTTCCTTCTCCCCTCTTGCCATATTCTAGTCTCCAAGGTAATTCCCACTCCAAAGTCCTGTTTGGCTTTTATATTTCTTTCCCTACACACCCACTGCAAGCTTTTAAACACAGCTGTATACTAAAAAATTGGTCTTTATTGTCTTGTTCAACTTAATTGAAGTTGTTCTTGGAAAAAAACATTTTCTTCCAAGATATTTTCTGTGTCCTATGATGCTTTAATTTATTTGTTATCTATTTTATTTATTATTGTGATTTGTTTTCTTGAGCATTGCCTTGAGCGCCTTGGAGGGGTTGGAAGTTGGTGGCTATGTAAATAAACTTATTATTGTTCCAGATGTTTTTTTCCATTTGAGGGCCAAATTCTACTCACAATTATACTAGGGAAATCCTGCTGTCTTCAGTGAGATTGCCACAGAAAAAGGAAAGCAGACACTGACCTCTTTTCTTTTACTCATTTTTTTTACTCATTTTTTGTTTATCTCACAGCTTAACCACTTGTTATGTAAGACAGCCCTTTAATTTGTAGACAGTTTCTGAAAGTTGTTTTTGCTAGAAGGAATAATCTATCTCCTCTTCAGCCCCTATTTTACCTTTGCGCATATTATTTCTTCCCATTATAGACTTGGTACTTGGGTTCCTAAGTCAGGCACCCAAACTCTATAAGATTACTTACTCTACCAATAGACAGGAAAGAGACTGCTCTAGATCTAAAGAACAAGTAGCAATTATATATAGAAGTCAATATAATAATTGACCAGAAGGGATGAAGAAATGCTAATAGGTTTATTTTAGAACATTTTTAAAAAATCCTTACAAGATAAATTGTTACCAGCTTTCATTTTTACACAGTATGTTTACTAACTAGTTTTCATTCATTTGTTTATGCTGTGGCTTATAATTTCACTTATGATATTTTAAAAACTGTTATTTAAAATACTTTTTCCCCTATGTAAGATCCTTTAAGTTTGAATTCCCAGCTCAAGTGCCGGATCAATGCCCTCCATTAGTCCCATTCTAAATATGTAGTTCTTGTCATAGGCAAGTCTTGAGAACACACCCAGAAGAAAACTCACCACAACGTTTTAAAAACTATAGAACACACAGAAGGGTTTACACACATTTTGATCTCTTCTGTGCAGCAGCCTTGACTTTACACTTCCATAGTAACTGGAAAGATGTTATTTCTGTCTAAATAATAATACCGGATATTCCCATCCAAAAATACATGCTCTAAAATGGAAAGTGCCTGTCACACAATACTCCTGCCAAGAGGCAAATTCTCAAATAAGATGGGAAATAAAATTCCTGATTTCTTGCAAACTGTATAAAATTATTCTGTATTATATGAACAGCAAGAGAAATAATTGCCACCATTCATATTATAGTCTATGAAAATGTAGTTTGCTCTCCTTAAGATTTACATAAAAATATAAAAATAGTTATTAAATATGTTTTTAAACTATTAAATTAAAAACAATCTAATAGTTTTTAAACTTTTAAAATAAGTTTATCAACCTATTTTGATCCCAACTTTTTCATATATCATAACATTTCCTGAAGGATTCTACTATAGCTGCATCTGGCTTTGTAAAAGTGCCTTGTTAAGCAGGAAAGAGTAATCCTCCCAGTATTTGTCTCCAATATGTTTGCAACAGACCTTATGGATGCTGCAAATTTTCCAGGGTGCAAAAAAATGGTTACACAAAACTAGGAAGGAAATGCTCAAATCAGTAGTTAAAAACACTCTCAACATATCTGTATCAATCAGTCCCCGAGATGAAGATTTTTGGAAGCTAGAAAATTATAGCAAGTATGCATAAAAGCTACACCCACTGGAGCTTCAATTTCTTGATTTCTTTAGCTGAAAAGCAGACAAACAGCAGATATACTGTAAAAGCAGGTTCGCAGAAGGAAGGAGAAATACATGTATCTGCAGGAATTTCGTATGTTAATTCAGGTCGGTTTATTTATTGTCATTATCACCTTTAAAAATATTTTCTAAATAGAATAGAAATAGAGAAATTTAAGAAAATATATGGAAAAAAATAAGGGGGCCTTACAATACAACTTAGCATCTCTAGCATAACTTAACTCTTGAGAAGATAGTATCTCTTAAACAGCTCATTATTCTGCAAAAGCTTACAAAAGGAAAGTGCACGTTTCCCTTTTGAGGTTAATTACGTAAAATTAAAGCAGCTCCGTGACTATCAGAACTAATGTTAGGTTTCCAGTGGCTTTGTGTCTTGTGGCTGGCTGAATGTTTTAATGAACTATAAAAAGTAATTTTGTCTAAGAGATGGATTTGTCTGATGTCTAATAAAGTTCAAACACACGTTCCCTGTCTGTAGATAATTCAAACATGTCTCTTCCAGGCTCATCTTGTTAATAGCATAAATTGGCATATTTTTAGTATGTTAGAATGGCTTGGCTTGGAAGGGACCTTAAAGATCACGTAGTTCCAACCTCCCTGCCATGGACAAGGACATCTCCCACTTGATCAAGTTGCTCAGTGCCCCATCCAACCTTGCCCTGAATAGTTCCATGGATGGGGTAGCCACAGTTACTCTGGGCAACCTGTGCCAGTGCCTCACCATCCTAATAGTAAATAATTTCTTCCTAACATCTAATCTAAATCTCCCTTCTTTCAGTATGAAACCATTCCACCTTGTCCTTTTATAATCTGCCCATGTAAAAATTCACTCTCCATCTTTTTATATGACTATGAATGTTTCTGTTTTCTAATTCAGCACATGTAAGTGGCAGGACTAGTAACAATTGTTAATCACACCACACTTAAAAATTAATTTACTGGAAAACATTAGTTTACCGGATTGACTCGTTACAGTGGAAATGGAATCCACATCTAAACTATAGACCGGTGGTGTTGTGCCTAGCAAACACTACAAATACTGCAAGTCTTCTCATTTTTGTGCATATATTGTACATTATAGAAAAACCTGTATGGCACCAAACTACTTTGCATGGGAAAGATACCTGGCATAATACCAGTTATGAAATCTGCCAAAATATTGTTTGTTTAAATTGCCCTAATGCTTTTCAGACTCTGATATCTTTGACTGATGTCTCTGCCAAGGAGATTATAAAGTGGTGAGTTGTTTAAGAACACAGCATATTGATTTGCATTAGTAGGTTTACCTTTCAAATATGGTAGACCTTTCTAATATTAGAACACATTTAACTAGAACAAACATATAACTACAGTAAAGACAATTCACAATCAAAGTAAAGTTTGGACTGCCTGGGGATAGACTCTAACAAGAAAGATAAGTTAGTCCAGGTTTATGCTTTTCTTCTCTTAAGCAAGTATTTGGTCAGAAGTAAATCCCATACTTTCCACTTGTCAACACTGCAGCAGTTTCCCTAGCTTAATGCAGAAAAATATGTTCTGTTAAACTTGAAAGTTGTTCTAATCAGAAAGCCTTCCACAAATATGTGATGTTTTAAATTATGTCTCATTCCTTTTTCTCCAGAATTTAAAGATCAACCTGTAATAATAATTTCTAGAATTCAAACAAATAGGTTTGTTTTCTGTTAATTCATTCTAGTTAAGGAGGAAATATTAATCTGTTATCACCTTGTTTGTTATTCATACTGCAAGTATATTAGTGCTAATGCATTTGTGTCAGCTAAATACTCACATTTTTTGTGTTTACCAAAACTGAAAATTTCAACCTGTTTTTAACTCAGAAACTTAACTTTTAAGTAAGTTTCATACATTACACAGCCAAAGGGTAATAATGGTAACACGTGGCTTGTATAACTACTGAAAAATGGTGAGATGGAAATTTTGTATTGAAGTGATATATGTAGTCTGCTTCTAGTAATGCAAATTTACTTTGCAAAGGGAATTATCTAGAAAATAAGAAGCAAATACAGTCACAGTAATGTTTTTGAATTATAGTGTGATTTTAGTGTTTCAGCAGTTGAAACGTTTTTTTCTCTGATCAGTTACATGTAAATAATTATTTAAATTAAATAATAAATTTAAATACATTTTAGTGTATCTAATATGTGTACTATTTATCCAGAAATGACATTTTTTGATATATCTTACAGAGATTTGTTACTAAATGAAATTAAAATAAATAATATCTATGACCTAATGGAATTTGAAAAGCATCTGTATTCAAAAGAGAAATGTGGTTGCCAGCCACTAAAACTATACCTATTCAGGTCTCTTCTACCAATAGCAAAAAAAATTTATCCCCACTAGTTATAATTTTGTTAACTATATTGCAGTTTACTTAATTGACTATATTAAATATATCTATATCTAATAATTACTTAAAATTATTTCAGTATTCAGAGTCTACTTTCAAAGACATATGTTCCAGAAATATGAAATCTCATTTATTAGATTTTGTTGGTTAATATCAAGTTTTTTTAACACTTAAAAATTTCATGGCATAAATGTATTATGGAACATCTCTTCTCAGATGTGAAAAGGTGCTTGAATCCCAGGCTGAAGAACTGGCTCTATAACCTGTAGCACCCAGTAAAACAGTTCCCGTGGACTTGCTGTGTTAGATGAGTAGCTGCAGAGTGACCACAGTTTAGTACAAAACAAGGCTGGCTGTCTCTACTTTAGGCAGCAGCATACAACTCTGAGAACCATCAGAATTGTAGAAGCTGCAGTAGGAAAGAAAACCTGCTACAAGACATAATGGCAGCCCTGGTTGGCAATCGGTCTCTCTTAGAACATAAGAAATAAAAGAAAAGAAATTTAGAATGTCAGTATTGTGGTTTTACTAGGGTGGGCTGCCGAGCTCCACCATGACCGCTCTCGCTCCCCCTCCTTAACGGGAAAGGGGGAGAAAATATGATGCAAAGGGCTCAAGGTTCAAGATAAGGACAGGGAGATTGCTCAACAATTATCATGACAGGAAAAACACACTCTGAGTATGGAGATAGTAAAATTTATTGCCTATTACTAAAAAGCTAGAGAAGTGAGAAACAAAGGAAAGAAATCAAAAACACTTTCCCCCATCCACTCTCTTCCACCTCCTTCCCCCAAGTGGTGCAGGGGCAACAGGGGAATGTGGGCTACTCTCAGTCCTTAACACCATCTCCGCTGCTCCTTCACGGTCACTCTCTGGCCTTGCTCCACTTGGGGTCCCTCCCACAGGATGCCATCCTTCTGAACTGAGCCTGCAAGGGCTGCCCACAGGGAGCATCTCTGCAAGAACTCCTTCCACATGGCTCCGTACCACGGGTGCCATCTCCCAGGAGCAAACTGCTCCAGCATGGGTCCCCCACGGGTAGCAGCTCCCCCCAGACCCCCTGCTCCTGCGTGGGCTCCTCTCCACGGGCTGCAGCTCTGGCCCGGGGCCTGCTCCTGCGGGAGCTCTCCATGGGCCGCAGCCTCCTCCACGCCACATCCACCTGCTCCACCGGGGGCTCCTCCACAGGCTGCAGCATGGAGATCTGCTCAGCCGTGGTATAACATGGGTTGCAGGAGGACAACCATGGTCCTCACCACAGGCTGCAGGGGAACTTCTGCTGTGATGCCTGGAGCACCTCCTCCCCCTCCTTCTTCACTGATCTTAGTGTCTGCAAGGCTGTTTCTCACTCCTCTCTCTCTTCCAGCTGCTGTTGAGCAGCAAGTTTGTTGCTTTTGTTTGTTTGTTTGTTTGTTTCTTGTTTTGTTTTCCCTCTTTCTTAAATATGCTCTCACAGAGGCACAAACAACATTGCGTATTGGCTCAGATCTGGCCAGCGGTGGATCCTAACATGGGGCAACTTTTGAATTCTTCTCACAGAAGCCACCCCTATGGCCCCCCCACTACTCAAACCTTGCCACATAGGCAGGGAATAAATTTGCCAAAATGAGTTACTAAAGAATGTTTTGTAAGAATCGTGGAATCATACAATGGCTTGGGTTGTAAGGGACCTCATAGGTCATCCAGTTCCAGCTCCCCGGCCACAGGCAGGGACACCATCCACTACAGCAAGTTGCTCAGGGTCTCATCTCCTGCTCCTGTGCCTCACCGCCTTCTGAGTGAAGAATTTCCTCCTAATGTCTAATCTAAATCTCCCCTTTTTTAGTTTAAAATTATTCCCCCTCATCTTGTCACTATTTGATTGAGCAAAGAGTTGTTCCCCATCTTTTTTATAAGTCCCTTTCAAGTACAAAAAGATTGCAAGAGGGAGCCCTTTTCAAACAAGAACAAAGGTAAGCTTTTCAAAGGCATGTGTTTCCCAAGCATGCATTGGTAATCAATACCACTACCATTTAGCTTTTGAATATATGTCTTCAAAGACTGTTAGCACTCAATTTAACCAGACTTTCCTGAAAGCTTCCTAAACTTTTTATGGTGAAAGCAAGAAATCAATGAAGTGAGAAATTTTAAACACTAGTCTTTTCCTAATGAAGAGACATATGCCTCCTACAGTGTACTTGGTGCATGAGAGAGAAAACGGACACCTATCACTTAACATGCATATATTTTATTTTATCAAACAATAGACAGAGAAGCTAATGTTTTCCAAGTGCCTTGAGGATTTATATTTTCATTACAGTTACCACTATGCCCTATCTAAAGAATGATATTATTTTGACTTTTCTGATTTTAAACAGGTATGGTTAAAATATGACTTGAATAGAAATTTGACTTTTTCCTTATTTCTGATATCACTCGGCAAATGCCATAAGTATTTACTTACTTTGAAGTATATCAGTAGTCCCACCTCTCATGGGTTTAAAATTAAACATGTGTTTAAATTCTGTTTTGGCTAAATTAAAGCTAATTCCAGTTAAATGATTTCAGCTACACTGAGCTAATAAAAGCAGAGACAGACTCTTGTTTAAGCCATTTAGCCCTGTTGAACTGAGGCTCTGATGTGCCTTGGTATTAGATTCAAAGCTGGCATAGAAAGTCTAACTTAATTTTGCCCCTAGTTTCTAGTTCAAAGACATCATTCTTTAGTCTCTTAAATACTTCAAAAACATGCAGACTTCTTTTAATCAAAAAAAAAAAAAAAAAAAAAAGCAGTGCCATGTAAAAGGCACTTTCTGATAATTGCTTCTGTCATCAAACACTAACATTGCAACTCTAGTATTGCTCTCAGTGTTGCACACAGAAACTTGAGTCCTGAAAGGCCAAGTTCTATTTGTAATTGCATTTAACATGGAGCTGAAGGAAAAGTAATGGTCTGGGATCCCATGGAGCAGCTGAGTCAAAGAACATTAGGATTTTATTTTATCACAGTTTGATATTTTGCACAACTCAAAATTTGGTTTCTGCTGCTGAATTCAGATTCTTAAGGCTTTTCTAACATATTCAAAGTAACTTGTAACTAAATTTTATCTCTACAGAAAAATAGAAAGCTATTAATATATTTAGACAACTAGGTTCTGATACCTGTAAATGACTGTGGCAGCCTAACAACATATCTGCACACACAAATCACTAGTTTCAAGCTGAAAACCAGGAGTAACTGGTACATGTAAATGAACAGAGTGTTTTGCAAAGACCACCCACCCAATTTTCTCAAATTATGTCCTCAGAAGATAAATGAAGATAAAGGTTTTCAATATATCTTTCCCAAGTTAGGGGTTCTGTTTCCCCAACTGAAGACACAGAAGTCAAAAAGAGCAATTCACAGAGTCTTGTTCCAGCTGTTTGTCAGGGAATTCCATTTTTGCCTTACATCAGATGATAACATTCACAATATTCGAACATCCTGTTTCCTGGAAAAAAGCAGTAATGAAAAATCACTTGGTCTGAAGGATTAATCCAAGATGTTGAATGGTTTATGCAATACCTCATAGGTCCTGCAAAACTTTGATGTTTTTCCTCAAGTATCTGCAACTTTACTCAGCTCCAACCATTCGGCTGGTACAATCATAACTTAATATTTTAATTGCAGACCAGAATGAAAAGTGAAATACCAACTTTCTAGCAAGAAAAATACTCTGTAATTTTTATTTGGAAATTTCTCTATTATTTTCTTGGTATTTGAGGGATCTAACAGTTTCACAATTAAGTTGTTTGTTTGTTTGTTTTTTAAGTGACCTGACATATGTAGTCAGTTCAACACTGAACAAATGTCTTTAATGACAAATTTCATAAAAAACAATATTTTATCACATTTGGCATGTACCAATAAATGGAGGGAATAACATCTTACCAACAGGACTAAGTATTAAACATCTAAGTAAAATATACAGATAACAAGAAAATTGGGAGTTTCAGAGAGAGAAACTTAGCTGACTGAAATTTTACAAAAGTTAATAAGACGTGGATTGCCAATTTAGAGCCCTTCCTATGAACACAACAGAACTCTTACACTCTAACCTATATAGGGCGGACATTTTGGTTAATGAGCCTTCAGTAGCATAAAGTTTGTTTGTTTGCTTGTTTGTTTTTAAGCAAAAGCAAACATCAATGAAATCCAACAATTTTACATTACATTACAATTTTACAGCATCAGCTTATTTTAAAATATGTCAGATGTCCAGAATTGAAGATCACAAAAAGCTAAATTTGCCCCCTCAGACACAATATAAGCACCTCATACACTTACTTTTTGAGAAACAATTTATTAAATTAACATACAAATCACATTTTTCTGTTAAGAATACCTTAAGGAAAAGAAAGAAAGAAAGAAAGAAAGAAAGAAAGAAAGAAAGAAAGAAAGAAAGAAAGAAAGAAAGAAAGAAAGAAAGAAAGAAAGAAAGAAAGAAAGAAAGAAAGAAAGAAAGAAAGAAAGAAAGAAAGAAAGAAAGAAAGAAAGAAAGAGAAGGAAAGAAGGAAGGAAGGAAAGAAGGAAGGAAAGAAGGAAAGAAGGAAAGAAGGAAAGAAAGAAGGAAAGAAAGAAGGAAAGAAGGAAAGAAGGAAAGAAGGAAAGAAGGAAAGAAGGAAAGAAAGAAGGAAGGAAAGAAGGAAGGAAAGAAGGAAGGAAAGAAGGAAGGAAAGAAGGAAGGAAAGAAGGAAGGAAAGAAGGAAAGAAAGAAGGAAAGAAGGAAAGAAGGAAGGAAGGAAGGAAGGAAGGAAGGAAGGAAGGAAGGAAGGAAGGAAGGAAGGAAGGAAGGAAGGAAGGAAGGAAGGAAGGAAGGAAGGAAGGAAAGAAGGAAAGAAGGAAAGAAGGAAGGAAGGAAAGAAGGAAAGAAGGAAAGAAGGAAAGAAGGAAAGAAGGAAAGAAAGAAGGAAAGAAAGAAGGAAAGAAGGAAAGAAGGAAAGAAGGAAAGAAGGAAAGAAAGAAGGAAAGAAAGAAGGAAAGAAAGAAGGAAGGAAAGAAGGAAAGAAAGAAGGAAAGAAAGAAGGAAAGAAAGAAGGAAAGAAGGAAAGAAGGAAGGAAGGAAGGAAGGAAGGAAGGAAGGAAGGAAGGAAGGAAGGAAGGAAGGAAGGAAGGAAGGAAGGAAGGAAGGAAGGAAAGAAAGAAAGAAAGAAAGAACGAACGAAAAAGAAAGAAAGAGAAAATAAAAAACATATACATTGATTTCTTTGGTCTACTGATAACAGAGTTTAGGCCCCTTTTACACCTATCCCCATATTCAAGCTGCTTATCCTGTTCATAGAAAAAGCATCTGTTCCGCTAGCATGAATTCATATTTTCTTCCACTCTGTTTCTTCTCTGGCTGCTGAACATACTACTGTACTACTGTACTGTGCTTTAAATTCCAGCACTGCAAGCTATATGATTAGCTACAACCAAAGTACATATAATAACAAGCTTCTGATTTTATAACAAAATTCCAAGTAATACTTTATTTTTAATATTATTTTGCACTGTAGATATTAGGGAAAACAAACAAACAAACAAAGGATAGGAAGGAAAAAGAATCAAGTAGAATTTCTTCCCTCTGCTTGGCAGGAGCTTTTATTTTTTAAAAACGTGGAAACACATGACTGAATACAAAGATATTCCTGGTCACATAGTCTCCAACTGTAACCATTCCACAAGTAGTTTGGTTAGTCCTGGACACTGTACTCATAAGGGACACTGTACTCATTTTTGGGGAGCATCAATGAATTATTCAAAACTGTAAGCAGCATCTGCCAGACTCATTAGGCTAACCTTCCAAGATTTCTTTATAAGTAAGAATTATTCTAAGTGTACTTCCAAATTTCTAAAGCCACCATATCAAATATTCAGTCACAAAAATATAGGTTTAGTTGTTGGCCTTTTTTCCAATGAGTCATGTGAACATTAAAAGAACAAATATCACCAGATGTTCTGTTTTCTTCCTCTTTTATTCTCTTCTCTCCATCTTTTTTATCCTCTCTCTTCATTTAGTTTTCCTGTATGCTGCTTAAAAGAAGAATAGAGGACTGAGTTTATACCTTTCCCAGACTAAGAAAAAATATATATAAAAAGAAAGTAAAACTGGCTGTTAAAATAATAGGTAATCAGCAAGATTAACTCTACAATCAGGATGAAAAATAAAAGCTCAGCAGCATAAGTCATTAAAAAAATGAGAAGAAGAATGCCAATATTAAATATCAAAGGTAGTAAATAATATTTTAATGGAGCATATGATTTCCTACCATAGTTTCTTACATCTCAGTGACAGACTGCTGGAACTACAGGACTCACTGCTGAACCCAGGCTAAAGAGATCCATATGTTGCAGAAACAGTGCAAGAATGTAAATACATTACATCAGTGCTTTCCTACCCAAAATCAAAGAAAAATAAATACATGCGCACAAAGACACATATATAAAAATTGCTATATAACAATTACATGTACATATGCATATATATACACACATATATATGTATACATATAACAATATGTATAACAATACTGTGTAACCCTTTGTTACACCCTATGACTGTATTAGATATGATGTTCTCCTTCCTTACCAAGTTAGACTGTAAGCTAGTCAGAGCAGTGTGCCTCACTGACAGCTACAACAGTATCTTTGATGCAGTGGAGCACCAATCTCATACGTTCAGATCAGATCTAGTAAAACTATTCAAAAGAGAAACCTTGGATGCTGCATACAGCAGATATGCCAAAATAGAAGTGAAGTTATGTCTTGTCTGTGGTGTGAGGTCTATGTAAAGAGAAAAAGAGCACATACCATATTGATGCAAAATACAGCATTCTTTCAAGTTATTCTGTGTAGTTTTAAGTTTGACACATATTGCATGCCAAATTCAGCACAAAGCAGAGCAAAGATAGCCATTTAACATTTGGTGACCAGAGAAGAGATTTTCTATGCCTTCTTATCATTATTCCAGGGTCATTGTATTCATCTATAAAGGTGGAAGCTGTTTCCTCTGTGTTCTCTTCAACAGAAAGCATTTCAAATTTTTGTCAGCACTTTAGGACCTGAGTTGAAACAACACCTATCCAATTAATCCAAAGAAGCAGATGAAAGTAAATAACTTGTATGTACACTGTAAAAATGGTTTGGTATGAACAAACTCCTCAGCCTCCCATAATGATAAAATGTCTGTGCACTAGATGAGTATACATAAAAGCTCTAGATACCTATAGAACACTATTTGTGGAAAATACAATCAGCTGGCACCTAAATGCATGCTCTGTGGCACACTCAGGACCAGTAACTTTTGTGTGCTCTTGCTCCAGCCAGACAGAATGCCTTTGATGTTGTAGACACATGGGTGGATTGTCCCTCTATCCTGGTAGAGACCAACATATATATATGAACAATGATAACAAATATGATAACAAACATTGCAATCCCAGGCATCAGCTGAGTCTTGTACGGCAACAGCTATGGAACTTAAGTTACAGGTGAGATGCGCAGCTAAAACTCAGGTTTGCCCTGTTTGACACTGTGTATCATGCTGAGCTTCAGGGTGGTGTCTGTGTGTGCACCCACTGCACTTATGCCAGTAATTAGCTGGGCAGTCCAGGCACTGCCCCACCTATTCATCTACACAGAGGAGACAATGGATCAGTTTGAGGCAATTGAATGGTTTGGAACGACTCGAAAATAGGTGATCAGAAAATCTGTTCTTGATTCTAAAGGCTCCCTTAGGCAGTTCCAGATACAGAACTGATCAAGTTGTGCATAGATAGTACACTTGTAAATAAACAGCAGAGGCTCCTCCTGAAGGTGTAAGAGCTCTTAGTACCTAGTTAGTTTAGCTTTGAGATGCTTTGCTCACAGTTAAGAAAACCAATAGTGATGGATTTTGCTTGTGTTGGAGAAATCACGAAGAACCACAAGTAAGTTGAAGGTAAGAACTAAATAAAATAATATCACCCTGAAGGAGTCATAGTTGTGTTGGGGTGATTATTTGACCTTGAACAGGACACATCAATTATTTGGTGGCTCCAAGCTAAAATTTTCTTGAGATTATCTTTGAATGAGAAATAGTAGAAATTTGTAGTAGAGGAAATACTGTTATAATTAAATGAGCTATAACTTATGAACAGCTCTTTTATCTTTTATCTTGGACTGATATTGATCCCATTTCAGCCCTGTTTAACTCTTTAAAATGTGGCAGATTTATTCTGACAATAATCATAATAGTGCATAATCACATGAACCTAGGAAGGAGAACTTTCTGACCAGAGTCTTTCTGCATCAAATAACCATTTCATGAAAAGATAGTCGCAAAGACAAGACTGATAGGAAAAAAAGGGTAGAGGATTACAACGGCAAAGCTTTAAGTGTTCCCATGGGTCTCGAGACTTCTCTCATAACTGCCAGGAAGTTTGAATATGTTCCCATCCAGAGTTTTGTCTGAGTCACAAATCTCTTCAGCATAACTCCCTGAGGAATAAGACTTGTAAGATAACTGGTAGAATAATAGTGAGAACAAGAACAATACATTCTTAAGTACTGGGAATTTAATTGCCATTAACATCTGCCATCCTTTTATAATGTGAAGTTTGCATTTCGTTCCCTAATCTTACTAAGGATTCCATGAATAAACTTGAGTCTTTAGTGAAGAATGGTTTTATTTGACCAGTTGGCTGTTGTGTAAGACTAAGATAAACAATGAACTATTCAGTTTGCCCTATTTCTCTTTTCACTTTAGCATGTCTGCCCTCTGTGGTGCCTCTATACTCTTTTCCTATGAAAACAACAAATTCAAAAAAGATGACTGAAGAAAAAAAAAAATAGAGCTGAATTGAAGTTTAGTTCTAATAATGGAATTTCAAGACCTGTGAAGTCACGGGTCTTCAAGACCTGGAGCCACGTGTTACCACAAGCTGAAAGACTTGAGACAGAGGATATTATTGAATTCAAAATGAATGAAGAGTTCTCTCCTGTACCTTGTGGGGTGAAGGGCCTTGCTGTGAAATGTCCAGCTCAGGCTACATTGGAAAGTCAATCTGACTGTGTGAACTCAAGCTCCATCAGAAAGCCTAGGGTCCTGTTCTTAACTGTCTGAGAACTGCAGTGGAAAATGGGAGGCAAGATGGGGGAGCTTTGCCACTATACTGTTTTTGGTTTGTTTGTTTGTTTGTTTGTTTGTTTGTTTTTAATACACTGACAGTGCATCTTTTGTAACACATCTGTAAAACCCGCAAAAGGCAGATGAAAGCAAGTATTGTGATCAAAGCTGTGTGATCAATGCTGTCATAACCCTGCCAGAATATACACTGTGTTTGGGGTTCATAGAATATACATAGAATCTATACTGTGCTTGAGGTTCTCCAGTTGTGAATGTCTGAGTCGTACCTTAGGCAGAAGATGCATTTTCTGTCTTGTTTCTCTTTTCTGACCCCTTCTTTGAATATTCATCTTCTTTTGTCCTCCAGGAACAAGATCAGAGTGAATAGCAACAGAAAATCGAGGAATATCTAAGCAGCTCAATTATCGTCTCTTTTTATCCCAGAAGAACTATTACTATTTTAATATAACCTAAAAGACAGCCAAAGAAGGGAATTTCCCTATAAAAACTCCCTGCAGCTAAAAGGGAAGGGAAGGGATGATGTTTAACTGCAAGTTTTACTCTACATTTCAAGTGGCTTATCTATTTTCCCTTTTTCTCAGTCTGTAATTGAAGGATATATTTGGAATGTTGGTTATTACAATGGGAATTAGCCAGCAATAACTTGAAATGAAACCCCAAACCATGCTTCACTATTTACGTTGTAACTGTGAACAAGGATTATATTAACATCTATCTTTTGTTGGGTCCAAGACACCCTACATTCAACACAGCACCTCATATTGCTTAGTAAAAGTAGGACTAGTTTGTGCTTTCTATAGTTTAATATCACCATATAAGAACACATTCCCAACTGCTTGTAGCTTTGCTAAGTTTTTACCATTTGCAGATTGGAAGCATTCCCTGCTGTATGTATACCTCAGAGACTCTTACTGGGGAAAGTGTCAGCTAAAGCACTTCAGTCACTTCCAAGAACAAGATTTCCAAGAATTTTGATTAAAAAGCTCTGAGGCGAGGAGAATGATACTGGGACTGACTGGGCAAGAACCCACAGGGCACAGATCCTGTGCAAAGAATAATAAGTAATTACATAATTTATCATAATGGAAACACATAAGGACACTGAATTAAGGTGGCATAAGAAACTTGTAACCATTCAACTTCGTAATTCATAAGTGCTTGACTTGCAAAGTCAGTACTGTTATTTTAATGTGGTGTTTTGGTGTATATTATTTTCTAAGACACTACAGCTATAGAAAGAAATAAAACTCTTCTGCTCATTGTGCAAATGAACTATTTAGGAGGTTGGGAATCTTTATACGGAATTCAATCTTTTCTGAAATGCCATGACCTCATAATGGTTTGGTGTACTGAGAACAAATGCCTGGTTAGCAAGTAACCTAGCAGTGTAGCGGTACTTATAAGCAACTACAGGAAGTCAATATTTCTGACCTGCTCTTTCCAGACTAATGGATCACTGATGGATACACCTGTAAATAACACAGAAGATAAGGCTTCAGTTTTTGCATGTCTAGCAAAAATATTGTGAAAACTATTTGTAAAAGGTTTCCTTACTTAAGTAAACTTTTGTCAGATCTAGGCAATTTGGCATGACTTTTGTTTATAATCTAGAACCTTGAAAAGCCTTCCCTATTTTCATAATTACATGCTGAAATAAAAAGAGGATTTATTTTTCCAGAGTGTTGCCTTTCTCATTTGTTTCCAAATGTGTTACTCTATAGAGAACAAAAAGGGTATGGTATTTTCATGTTAAGAACCAATGAGAATAGAGCCTATGAGACTTTGAGCTTCTTCAATTTGCAGTCATAGCAGGATGTTTAGCACCTCAAAGAATTAAGCATAAGAAGAAGGTCATGGCATTTTCAGGAGAATGAAAAAAAAAAAAAAAAAGAATAGAAGAAAAAAAAAGCCCTATATTTGTTCCCATCTTCCTAAAAGGTTCATTTTCACTATGAACAGAGTGTCTTGGAATTCTGTAAAATTATGCCCTGTTATTACAGACAGAGAGATGCAGGCTAATGTCTAATACAGAAAGTCAGTTCTTTAAGGAAATGGTATTCAAAATGTAAACTGTCGGTGTAAGGCACAGGGGAAAAAATAGGGCAGTATTTCATGACAAGAATAATAATGCAAATACATTTTCCATTCAACCATGTCAGATCTCCTGACTTCTATTTGCAATAACTTTTACAGCTATGAGATTTTAAAAATAAAAATCATTCTCACAGAGTAGGTATGTTTAATATTCTTGTCAACAGAAAGAGTGCAAGAGATTAACATAGTATTAAATAACTGTCCAATAACAGGACAGTTTAATTTCTGGGTTTTTGGCAAAGAGCAGAATTAGAAACACCAAGTCAAACACTGACCTGTGGTCAGTTACCTGACCATTTTAACCAGTTGAGTCTTATTCTATCAAATATTTTGATATTCTCAACAGGGACTGAAGAACAGTGAATTTATTTCTATGTATTGGATATTGCATCTGAAAAAAATAGTATTCGCAAAAACACAGACCCAGTGTAGCTATGTTAAGACTCTTTGTCAGAAAAAGAAATTGTAAGGGAGAGCTGATATAAGTATCTTCCCTTTCCCTGAACTTCATGTGTGTTATTTTCAAAGTGTAGAAGTCTCCATCCTGTTGAGACATCAACAACAGGAACAAGTATTCCTTGAGGTGTCTTCATGAGGTGAACAGGAGTCCAATGTACAAAGCATGTTAAAGCACAGACCCTGTTTGTCTTAGAATCGTAGAATCATAGAATAATTAAGATTGGAAAAGACCTTCAAGATCATCTGGTCCAACCATCACCCTACTACCAATGTCACCCACTAATCCAAATCCCTAAGCACCATGTCCAACCTTTCCTTGAACACCTCCAAGGATGGTGATCTCACCACTTCCCTGGGCAACCCGTTCCAATACCTGACTGCTCTTTCTGAGAAGAAATGTCTCCTAACTCCCAACCTAAACCTCCCCGGTGCGACTTGAGGCCATTCCCTCTAGTTCTATCATTAGTTACCTGTGAGAAGAGGCTGACCCCCAACTCTCCACAACCTTCTTTCGGAAGTCTGTAGGAGAGTTACACTCTTAACTTTCCTCAAAAAGTGCAATGCATGTACATGTAAAGACATGAGCCTAAAGGCTATGCCCACTCTGTCTAGTGGAGTATGGCTCAAGAGCAGTCCAAAGTATGCGACATATGAAGTAGGCTTGCAATGGCTTACAGATAACGATCCAAGACCAGACAGACCTCTGTTGTCCCATTTATCAGTGGTGTTTTTTGTTTGATAACCCCAACAACCCACATTTCTTGCTTAACACCACTCAAATATTTTTTTTTTTCAGAAATCTGGTTTTGCTTCCTTTTACAAAATATCTTGGTACTCTCTGATAACTGGGGAACCAAGAACTCCAAGAGGTTTAAATCCTGATTTGGACAGCAAAGACAAATTTACAGAATTTTTTTGTTGTTGTTCATAAGAAAATATGAATTTCTATATTCATTCTTCATTCATTTCTTCATTCATTCATTCATTCATTAATATAAACTTGGAAATATTTGTATAATTACATGCATATTTTAAGGAAAGATTGATTGATTTACAGAAATACAGCACATGGGTTTTGCTAGTTACCTATAATTATTTCCCACTGTTAGCATCAGTAAGTCATCCAGCAGACTGATGGAAAGTAGTCTTAAGTGTGCAGCAAAAGTAAATTGGAACGGTATCTTCTGTAGACGAAGGAAATTAAGATATTTCAAAAGATGTTTTCAATGTAACATCACAGAGCTTTCTGAATTAATGCATATTTAGGTTTGATTACTGAGGACTGTCATTAAGAGGTGGTTTCAAGGCACTTGACTAGAAAGCTATTCCAGATGTTGTGAGTTAAACAGAGAGTGTATTTATTAAGCATTTTTGTATTTTCCATTTCAGTGTGTACTAAGCTGCTGTTTTGTTGTTGTTGTTGTTGTTTCTTATCTTATTATTGTTAAAAAAAAAAATGGAAACAAGCAGAGACAATGGAAATAACAACGAATGATAAAGTCAACCACATGTTCAAAAATGTCTTTAGATTTATTACAACAATTTCATCCATTGAGTCAACAAGGCATAAAACCTAATGGAACAGACCTTCAAAAGATGTGCATAGGTATACCACCCTTATAGATGCATCAATTTATAACTGCTGATAGACAATCTTCTGTCTGTGTTTTTAAAATCATACAATAGCCACAAATAAATGTACCATGTAAAGAAGTCTAGAGCAAAATAACATAGAGCTGAAATAAACTGCAAGATTAAGAGATAAATTTGGAGAAAAAGGAATTATTTTTGGAGGTCATTTTAAGATTCCTGTATGTGTTTTCACTTTCCTTATTATCCTCTACTACACTGGGTTATGAACCTGTTAAGCATTGTGTTAAATAACTCTGGGAGTTAGAGGTATCCGATACTTGTTTTCAAAATGCTCTCCTCCTGACCAGGACAGATATATAGTAGGCAAGTATATTTAGTGCTTTGGACTCTGCTCTTTTTACCATCAAACTATGTAGTTGCATACGTGTAACACTTTGTGAAATCTGAATTTGTGGTTATTGTTTGATTACCCTGCTAGAAATCCAGCAGCTCTTAGTCTTCGGCAACAAGGAATCTTTTCAGTATTTACAATACAAAGCCTTTACTAGTATGTACCTAAATATTTTTCAAAGCTCACATAAATTCACTATAAAGACCAGAACTCATTACATCCCTGCTGCCACTGATGCTTCCCACCCATGTTTTTGTGACATTGGAATCATAGGTAGGTATAAAAGAGAACTCAGAAAGTCATCCGGTCTATCCCATTGATCTTCTCTTCCATGTACAGCTCAGAAAATTATAGCAAAATCAACCCCTTTCTATGTACATGAGGGAGGGATGGCTTATAAGCACCATGAGTCCTACAAAGGGTAGCCTTTGGAAAACGGTAGACATATAATCTGCCCATACTCTTTTGGTTTTGAGACAGTCTCAAGGAAGAGTTGGATATTTGCATTTGGCCCCTGGCAAAAGCCTACTGGCAAAGGGCCCTAATGCAGCAGGGAAAAAGTGAGTTTGCCCATAAAGATCCTGCCTTTGTAGAAGTGAAGTGGACAGTCTCTCCAGGGATCCTGAGAGCTCACATAGCTGAAAGGAGAGGGGGACTTACCCATCAGCAAGTGCGTAGCTCTTAAAAATCTCCCACAGAGAGAATGATTTACAGGAATCTAGAAAACAGGTCTTCTGACACTTTCTTATTCCACCAATTCCCTCCCTTGGGTTTCTCCCCAAGAAGAAATGATTTAGTTTGATGTACTTTGCCATCTGCATTACTTACAGATCTCAACCATAAAAATAATCTTTAAAAGACCTCTTCATTTTTCTCAAAAAAAAAAAAAAATCTGTAAAGTCTGGTAACTACCTCATTACTACTTCCCAGTACTTCACAGTCAAACTATTTAGTCATATTAGACAATCACAAAAATGAAATATTTTAAAGCACGCTTTTTGTTCTAAACCATGTTGTTGCTAAATTTTATTTCTTTCATCACTCCTCTCTCAGCCTTTCTGCACTTTTACTCTCAGTTCCTTCTGAACTTGCATTGAAATCACTTTTTGCACAGAAATCAAACACAGAGTTATTCAAGTATCTACAACATTCTAATGTTACGTTCTAAAAATAACTCTTTTCCTTAGAAAAAAATAATGGTGCTTTGAGTTCTGTTTTGTTTTGTATTGTTTTTCTTTTTTTTTTTTTTGTTGGTTGTTGTTGGTTTTTGTTTGTTTGTTTGTTTTTTGTGTGTGTTTCTCTGTTTTTCTGAAAGGGCACTTCTTTTTGGAGTTAGGGTTGTTCAGCCTGGAGAAGAAAAAGCTGCAGGGAGCTGTTACAGTGGCTTTCCAGTACCTAAAGGGGGCCTACAGAAATGTTGGGGAGGGACTCTGTCAGGGGGGTGTAGGGATAGAACAAGGGGTAATGGTTTTAAACCAAAAGAGGAGAGATTTAGATTAGACATTAGAAAGAAGTTCTTTACTCAGAAGGCAGTAAGGAACTGGCACAGGTTGCCCAGAGAAGCTGTGGATGCCCCATGCCTGGAGGTGTTCAAGGCCAGGTTGGGTGGGACTTTGAGCAACCTGATCTAGAGGGAGGTGTCCCTGCCCATGGCAGAGGGGTTGTTATTATATGATTTTTAAGGACCTTTCCAAAGGTCCAATCCAAAGTATTCTGTGATTCTGTGTGATTCTGTATAATACTAGTAATCTGCAACAAAAGATGGTGTTTCTCAGCAACAGATATTAATCTTTGTGTTTGGAACTTTGTGATGAAACACAAACACACATATTCTCTAGAAATTGTGCCCTTTCCTGTATAACTCCTCTGGCTATATGTTATTGTGGACACAGAATCATGGACAATCATTGAACTTTCAAAGTTAATAATGGCACGTCTTCCTTTACTACCTATGTTTTCTTTATTGGTAACATTTACCAACTCTTGCAAAATCTGCAGAGAGGTGAAAATGGTGTACTGTCTTTCATTCTCCTAATATATCAGAATGTTTGAAAAGGGAATCCCTTCACTTATGTGTTAGCTATCTTTAGCTGAGAAAGAAAGCTGAGCTATCTTTACTGCCAGTATGAATTGGAAAATAATCTCTATTATTAACTAATTTAAGGAGAAAAATGGAACTTTATTACCTAAGTCAAGCTATGCTTAACAACTTGGCTATAAATAGTGAGCATTACACTGTAGCTGGCACACTTACACTCCATGACTTCATTATCAATGATTAGAAGGTCATACTAAGTTAAAGCCCAACTCTGGTGTCTTCTTTAAAATTATATATTTACAAAATTTACTCTTGCTTTGGAACCTAACAAAATGTTTCTGTTTATTCTTCATTCACAATCACATGCCCACTGTAATTATTTTAGTGTACTGGATGTCTTAACTGAGGATAAATACATGTATATTTGCCACAAGTGAAAGTTGCTTTTTATCCCGAGGAAGGCATAGAAGATCTGTTGAAGACCAGAGACAGGTGTCTAGGTACCACTTCCTCAGTTCAGAGACAAGAACTTGCTGACACCACAAAAAAACTTGATCTAGGAGACCATGCTATGTTTCTCCTTGAAGAAACATACAGCATTGTGTGATATATACTCATCTGACAGGTCATCTTCTGAGGTGTCAGTCTCAGGAGATTCCAAGCTATATTCTCTGTAAGTTATGGAGGAAAATGTATATAGCTTGTTCTTTCTAACTTAAGAAAACAAAATTCTAGGTACACTGTTAAAGAATTTAGCTGATCTGTATTTTTATGGATAGAAAAGGTAACAGCTTGTTAAACAAATATGAGACTTAATTCAGAATGCAATGCATTCTGCACCTTTTATGATGAAGAATTAATTACCAAAATGCTTTCTTGGCTGGAATACATAAAAATACTCATATCCTTATTTCTGAAGGAAGATAGAAATAAAATTATGAAAACAAAACAAACAAAAAAAAAAAAAAGAGAGAAAGCACAAGGGACAATAAAGTGTGAAGGAAAAAAAAAAAAGTCAAAAGCCTTGGAATTTTCAAGTGACTTACTTATCTTTTCATTTCAAGTTTGCACTACAGCCTCTTCACTTGTTCTATCCTGGACTTCTGTCAGGATTATTTCAAATGCATTCATCAAGTACAGGCATAAATATAGACCATAACGGTGACTAGACAGAAGACTCAGACAAAATTTCATTTGGCTGTTGCCCAAGTTAGTCAGACAAAGATATTTCAAAAAGACATTAGTACACAGAACCATTGTGGCTATATACAGCAGCAAATAATTACAATACCACATGGATTTGACTTTGATTTGTCCATTTTTGTGGGTACATTTGCAAATAGTACTCAAATGCACTCATAATCCTGGGGGTGGGAAAGCAGTGCAAAACAGCAGACAAATATGCAAATGTTCATTTTCTGGATTTTGAGACAGAAAAGGCTCTGGAGTTTGGTTTCATGTCAGCAATGTTTACAAGACATTTTGGTTTTATGGTACCTGAGGGATGATTAGTTTAAATGATCTGTTGGAATTACAGTTATCATCAGTCTTTAATAACAGGTAGGTTTACAAATGCTAAAATAAAAGGTTGTGAGGTAAGACAAAGTACACTTCTTCCTCAGATAGTGTGCTGAACCAAATTTACCCTAATAGCAATTGCATTGAACCAGAATTCTCCACAAGGTTTACATCCTTAGAGTCTCTGACTCTTCTACTTTTCATCTAAATAAATCATAGGGTGGTGTCTTACTAGCTAAAGAGAGAGAAATGCAGTTAATAGTTTCCAAACAGATGGAACATTTACTGGCAATCACAAAATCACAGCACAGAATAGTAGAATAATGTAAAAAAAAAAAATTAGAATAGTAATGTAGAAAAGTAGAATAATGATTACCATTTCGAATAGTACTATCACATCACTGATAATATTAAGATGCCATACAGACTCATTTGGTCATGTCAACAGAAACACCTTCTTTAGTAAAACCAAACTATATACAACTTTCACTTGGATTTTTTGAAAATTAATTTATTAATTATCAAATCCAGCTTCCAAATGCTGTGCCTCTGTAAGCTCAAAATTCAGGTAGTTTGTACTAAGGACTGGAATCCACCCCTCAGCAAACTGTTTTCTACCAACATCATAAATTCAAACATAACACGACCACCAGCAAGAAAGCTCTATGTGTGTCACCAGGATTCTTGGTGGCTCTTGGCTGTGAATGGATGCAACAAGTTTTATGTAAAATTTCTTTGTTTTGGCTCAACAAAATTGGTATAAAATCAATTTTACACATTTCAGAAAATAAATAGGAGTCTTATTTTGTAAGGCTATTAGGCAGCTTTTGTATTTTTCAATATATAATTTGAAGAATGGGTGTTTCCACAAATATTTTTCTTCTATAGCCAAATGTATGGTATGTGCCTTTGCATTTCATAATGTTGATTTCACTCTTTCATAATTGAGTACAGTTCTGTCCTTAACCACTATGTCAGAAAACAAAAACATACAAAAATCTCTCTGTAGAAGAATGTGATTGCAAGCTGTTTCACTTAGGATTAGATACAACTTTGGGATCTGTCATGGTTCCGCTCGAGTTGGCAGCCGAGCTCCACCACAGCCACTCTTTCACTCCCCCTCCTCAAAGAGGAATGGGGAGAAAATATGATGAAAAGGGCTCTAAGTTTCAGATAAGGACGAGAAGATCACGCAGTAATTATTGTAACGGGCAAAACAGACTCTGCATAGGGAGATAGTAAGATTTATTGCTTATTACTAACAAGCTAGAGAAGTGAGAAACAAAGGAAAGAAACCAAAAGCACCTTCCCCCCATCCACCCTCTTCCACCTGCTCCCCCCAAGCGGCACAGGGGAACAGGGGAATGGAGGTTATGGTCAGTCTACAGCACTTCTTCTCTGCCACTCCTTCTCGGTCACTCTCGTCCCCTGTGCTGTGGGGTCCCTCCCACGGGATATAGTCCTTGATGAACTGATCTGGTGTGGGCTTCCCACAGGCAGCAGCTCTTCCAGAACTGCTCCAGATATGGGTCCGTACCACGGCGTCCATCACTCAGGAGAAAACTGCTCCAACCTGGCTCCCCCACGGGCAGCAGCTCCTGCCAGGTCACCTGCTCCTGCGTGGTCTCCTCTCCACGGGCTACAGGTCCGGCCCGGAATCTGCTCCGGCAGGGGTCTTCCACAGGCGGCAGCCTCCATCGGTGCAGGGCCACCTGCTCCACCGTGGTCTCCTCCACCAGCTGCAGTGTCGAACCCTGCTCCACTGTGGTACTCCATGGGCTGCAGGGGGACATCCTGCTTCACCATGGTCCTCACTCACAGGGGACTTCTGCTCCGGGCCTGGAGCACCTCTCCCCCTCCTTCTTCACTGACCTTGGCACCTGCAAGGCTGTTCCTCACTCCTCTCACTCTCCCAGCTGCTGTGTGGTGCAGCATTTGTTTCCCTGTCTTAAATATGCTCTCACAGAGACGCAAAACAACATCGCTTATTGGCTCGGCTCTGGTCAGCAGTGGGGCCCTTCCCAAACATGGGGCAGCTTGTTGATCCTTCTCACAGAAACCACCCCTATGGCCCCCTGCTACCAAAACCTTGCCACGTAAACCCACTACAGGATCTTTTCAGTTTTCTGTAGAATTTTAAAAGTTTGCCTACTAGGAATCTTAAATAAAATTCATGCAAAAAGAAAGTGCTTTCAATGGATGAGTAACTATGTCAATAAATACAGTATATAAAGTTGACCATTATGAGAACATCATATTTCCAAGAGTTTATAATCAGAATGAAGTTCTGCTGAAGGTCTTCCAAAGTTTTAAATGTGAGCTCAAAGTGCTTTGCTAATTCTAAACTTATTCCTAGAATTTGCAACACTTTGTATATTTTTTTTTTCTTGAAAGACAATTGATTTTAGTTTAGGTTGAGAGTTTTTTTGTTGTTGTTGTTTGTGCTTGTTTGTTTCAGAAAAAAATGAATTCTATTTCCTATTCTTTACCTTAAACTCATTCATGTAACTCTTGTACAAAATCATATTTCCAGTGTAATCTTAGTAATTTCAATGGATGTCCTTATACTTGTAAGGTAAGCGACCTCAGAGCACAGGTCTGAGCACAAGTATACAATTGTCTGTACTGAAGAGTTGTTAACATTATCTCCAGTCACTTAAAACAATGTTGAAGCACACCAAAATGAATAATAATCTCCCAGTCAACACTCGAATGTGGTTTGTGGAACAGTTCCAGTGGGCAGCAGGGATGAGACCACCCTGCTCTTTGGCTCTGTGGAAGTACAGTACACGGTCATCTGACAACAACCTCATCCTGTCTCTTGTGCTCAGAGTCAGAGAATGGACACTTCTCCATTTTATTTACTAGAATAAAGGCATCTGAGTTTCAAAATGCAAAGCAATATAATCTTATCTCCTACACAGGGCATCAGGACTTCTAGGAAGTTCTTCTAGGAAGTTTATTAAGGCTCAAAAAGAACCCACATTTTCTGAAGAGACACATCTTATTCCTGAAGACCACCAGTAAGAATGCATCTGATGAGGTTTTGGTCAGCACAGAAAATTCCAGAGCCACACAGTTCTTATGTGCTTAGACACATGTTCTGTAAAATGTCATTTTCATCCATACATCTCGCTACCATATTGGTACAAAGCAGTTGTTCCATACTTTGAAAAAGGCTTGAGCAATGTGATACACCATACCACAACATACCCTGCCCCACAGCTTGCTCTTCCTGTTCAGGCCCTACCAGGAAAAGCTTGGCTTACAGGAGGGAGCTTTCACTTTGGAGATTCACTTAATGCCTACACCTGTGCAAAAATTATTGACAACTGCTAAAAAGGGTCAGTTCAGCAGCAAACTAGAGCTTCTCTTTAAGAGATGTTCACACAACCTGAAAAAGCTATGTGTGCTTTCCCTAATTTTAGTCCTTAATCTTCTTCCAGAATATTTCTTTTCTGAACCAGAAAAGAAAGAAAAAAAAAAATTGTCTTCTAGAACTGAAACTATTAGCCCTTATACCAAGCTCCACACATTACACAATAATTTCCAAGAGGCACAGCAATGCCTCTAGGCTGTTGGAGAAATGTGAGTGCTTGTTTGGGACAAAACTAAAAGCTTTGTTTTATAAGGGAGGGGACAAAGAGGAGGATGGGAACTGAGCTCCCACTGAAAGTTGACAGCAGTTGAAACTCAAAGTTTGAACCTTTTAAAATTTCCAGTTCTGTTCAGTACCCCAAATCACTTAATAAATCACAAGACCAGTGAGGGAAAAGGAAAAAAGGGAAAACCTATCCCACATTAAACTGTAATTTCTACTAATTGTTGTGTAGAAAAATTTACTAGTACTCATCTGTCCTGTGAGGAGAAAAATTTGTGCATTAAGCAAATAAAAAATAATACATTTTTTCTGGCATTTACATCTTTAAAAAAAAATGGTACTTTAATCTCCACATTGTAGCAACAAACATGTCTACTCCTGAAAACAAAACAAGGAACAGGATTCTCACCAAATGCATTATAATTAAAAGTATTCACATTAGAACAAAGGCAACATATGAGAGAACAGCTGGCTCATCTGAGCATTATACTTAACATTTCTCAGCAGGGAGACAAAAATAAAAGCTAGGCCGCTCTTTAAAGTTGGCTTGACCCATTTTACATGATTTTTAAATGCAAAGAGCAAAGAAATTACAACCAGCACAAGGATGTTGATCTGATAGAGCAGGTCCAGAGGAGGGCCATGAAGAGGAGGGCTGGAGCACCTCTCCTATGAAAAAGGCTGTTCAGCCTGAAGGAGAGAAAGATCTGGGGTGACCTTATTACAGCTTTTCAGTACTTAAAGGGAGTTTATAAAAAAGATGGAAAGCAACTTTTTGCTTGGGCAGACAATGACAGGACAAAGGGGGATGTTTTAGACTGAAAGAAGGAAGATTTAGATTAGATGCTAGGAGGAAATTCTTCATTCAGAAGGTAGTGAGGCACTGGAAAAGGTTGCCCAGAGAAGTTGTGGATGCCCCATCCCTGGAGGTGTTCAAGGCTGGGTTGGACAAGGCCCTGGGCAACCTGATCTTGTGGGTGGCATCCTTGTCTGGGGAAGGAGGGTTGGAATTAGATAATCGTTATGGTCCCTTCCAACCCAAGTTGTTCTATGATTCAATGTTTCTGTAATATGATTCTTGTCTTGCTAGTCTCGCAGTCCCCTTATAGCTAGTTGCTGCCTGAGCAGGTGGCCCAGGCAACTAAAAGACATTCTGTAGGTGGTTAAGTGTTGATATTTCTTCTGTTTGTTGGATCATTTGCAGGACAGAATCATGATATGAGAAGATATTTGGAAGCAATCTGGGTGTTAAAGATAAAAACCTGTGTCTTCTTTTGCCCCTCTAAACTTACCAAGAATAGTGCTGCTGGCTTTTTCTTTTCTCTCCTGAGAAATGTTACAACATTACACTAAATATTCTGATCTTCTGATACTAAGCTTTTTCTCTGGCCTTTTACCCAGCCACGATCAAACTCCTTTTCCTCCTCCCTCACCCTCTTTTCTTTCAGCGGCTTTCCTGTCTGACTCCAGCAGCTGTTTGTCCTTTACAGACTCCGTCTTCCCACAGCTCACAGCTGCACTAACAGACTTTTCCAGCTATCTGCCCAGTCTCTGAGTCTTTCTTTTGGCTCTCCAGCAAACCCAGAATCTCCACCTGCATCTCCGGGTTATCCCCAACACTCAGAGTGGGATCTTGGTTTAATTTTACTGGCACCATTTTTTAATAGCAACACTTTTTTTTTTTTTTTTTTTTAAACTTCACTGGAACAAAGGAAAAAGCTAAAATAAATATATGAGGAAAGTGGGATGTTTCACTATCAAGCACATGATGAATAGAAGTCATAGATTCACAAAAATTAAAACTGGAAAAGACCCACTGGCTATTTGGTCATCTCGTCTGTCCCTGCCAGTGCAGGACTGTTCCCTACAGTACTTTTAATAGCAATCAAGAATGTAGAATAAATAATTATTTGACCTTTTATTATGGTTCATAATGACGTTACTGTGTTGTTTTCCAGTCTATTTTTTTTCTGTGCTCAGCTGTCTGTATATAAACACCAACTAACTCTATCACTTCTTTTTTCATTGCCACTCAGAAATGTTGCCTCCTTCTGTGTCACAAAAGGAATTATGCACTTCATGCATAAAAGAAAGAAGCAGCAATATATTTATTGATGAGAATAGTGATTTAGCAAAGCTTAAATGTGAGTAAGAAAGTAATTTAATAAAGTTCTAAAGGTAAATGTGACGTTAACAAGATTCCTGATGGCAAGGTCACTTGATTATTTATGACATGAAGACCAGGGTCAGACTAAAAGCATCAGAGAGACCCTCAGGTTGAGTCATGAGGTTCAGAATGGAGTCCCTTTTGCTGTCCAAACTTTGAGGATTTATGAGTGGATCCTATCTTAATCATAGATTTAATGGTTCATGCCTAAATGATTATATGCACAATAAATCCTTTACATCACTTAAATAAGTTTCAGCATGCTTAGCAAATTAATTGTAAAATTTAAACAAGCTAGCTATTAGCCACTTACCAAGTATCTGTCACAGGTAATAAATCTCTCAACCTCAAGGAGTAACCTTCAGAGTTGTTCCTGCTCAAGGGGAAGGTCATGGCATGCAGCTCACTGCAGTACAAGAGAATGCAACGGTCTCTGGGCTGTCCCTTATTTATGGCATAAAATGACTGAATACTAGTCGTATTTGCATACCAGACATATTTGTTCACTGCATGCTCATTTAGTCCTTGGATCTTTCTTACCTGAGTCCACCCTGAGTCCAGTTCAGCTATCATGACCAGATGTGTTCATCACAACCACTACTGATGGCTATTATCTGAGCAGTGTTATGGGTGAAAAGTCAAGTTGGGGGGCAGAGAGGGAGAGGAAAGGGGGAGAGGTAGAAGGGAGAGTACATTACCAAACATTGGAATAACATTCATCTGTAACACCTGAGCCCTGGTCTTCTAAAGACATGAAAACAATCTTTTGTCTAATCTAAAGGACTTGGTCTGTCTACTGAAAGAGAAACACAGAGAACTTCAAGTTCTATATATTTTTCTGAACCACCTAAAAATAACAGCAGTGACAATGCTAACACAGAGCAGACCTCCTCAGTCTGCTGTTGCTGAGCTCTTCCTACTCTTAGAGACATGGAGTCAGAGAACAACCATGGGTAGAAGAGACCTCTGGACAACATCTGAGCCAAACTCCCTCTCAAGACAGGGCCAAGTCTGATATTATGTTAGTTTATTCAGTCCTTTTTTTTCCAGTTGAACTCCAAAGATGGAGCCAGAAGCCACTTTAACAAATTGCTCCATCACCTAACCTCCCCAACGGGTGCTGGATTTTATTCTTTCTGTCTAACTGTGATTTTCTGCCAAGGAGCAGCAAGAGCAGTGCTACTCCCCCAGGAAAGGGAAACCAGGAGCTGACTTCGACACAGCACAGGCAGGGCAGCTCCCTCCCTGAGTAGGCCACAGACCCACAGTGTCTGATCAGGGTGGGCAGAGAATGACTTATGAGAACAGAATTAGTTGACAAGGGTTTGTGAGAAGTAGGTCCTGTTTAACTGCTTTGATTTTTGTTTTTAGGATATGATCACCCATCTTATCAATCAAGGGAAAATAGCTGATTTAATCATTTTGGATTTAAGTAGAGCTTTTGACACAGTTTACCACAGGATCCTACTGGACAAAATGTCTAGCAAACAGCTTGACAAAAGCATCATATGATGGGTAAAAAATTGGCTGACAGGTAGGGCTCAAAAGGTTATGGTAAATGGGGTTACATCAAAAAAACAGCCAATAAGCTGGGAGAGCAGGAGACAGTATTGTACCTACAACATAGGTCAGGCAAAGCCTAGGGGCCCAGACCTAACCTTAAAAGAAGTCTCCCAGCTGATTGTTTGTGTGAAGGCCTCAGTAAAGCTGGTCAGGGACACTAAGGTATAATAGCGCACTCACAACTTTTCCCTTGTTGCTACTTATGTCCACTGGTCTTCTTCTTTCACTGTGAACAGTAAGCAGTGTATACCTTCATTCTCTCAGTAAGAAATCACTCATTAGGCAGCCAAGAAGGGTGATCAGCCCTCATTTCCTAAATCAAACACAGCTCCCAAAGTGTTTCGTATATTATGTGTTCCATACCTCAGTTATTCTGGTGGATTTCCATTGGATCCTCCCTCCTATGTATCTTTCTTGTCTTGTCTTTGTCCAGTCCAAAACTCCACCCAATACTCCAGATGTAGAGTATTACAAGTGACAAATAGAAAGGAAGAATCTTTCAACCTGCTGGCTCTCCTTTTGTTAATACAACCCTTCATTAATGCAAAGGAATTTTCTTGACTTATGTTAAACTTGGCCATTTACACCCCCCAGGACCTTTTCTGCATAGCTGCTTTCTATTCAGTTAGCATTTTTTTTTTTATTTTTTTTTTTAACATGAGTTTATCATGTTCCAGGAGGATGGCCCTGTGCTTTCCTTCACTGAACTTATTAAGGTTTCATCATCATATTTCTCCAGCCTCTCAAGATATTTCTGAATGACAGTTGTGTTCTGAAGCGTATTGGTCACTACACATCGGTGTTGTCAGTAAACATGATGGCATTCCACCATCCAAGCATTCATGAAGATGATGAACAGCAGTGACTCTGATATTGATTATTGAACTCTGATACAAGTTACTCCTACACAGTCCTCGGTAGAATTTCAACCTGCTAACCACTTTGAGCGCAGTGACCATCTTGCCACATAGTCTAGCTATTATGTCTTTATGACTCCATTCTGACTACACAGATGCTATGGGAGACAATGTTGAAGACTTTACTAAAGTTAATGAGAAAATTATCCTCTCCTCTTCATTTTGCAAGCCAGTCACCTCCTTATGGAAGGCAATCTTATTGGTCTGGCAAGACTTGATCCTGGAAAATTCATCCTGGCAGTTCCAAAACACCTTGTCCTTCATGGGGTTTGAACTTGTGTCCAGGAGGATATGGCCCATAATGTTCCTAAGGACTAAGGTTGGGTTGGCGAGGCCATTCTCGCACTTCTAAAAAGTGGGCATGAGCTTACCTTTTTACAGTTGTCAGGAAAGTCCCATAATCCCATGATTTTTCAATGATTGATAAGTGAACTTCATTATTACAACTGCCAGCTCACTCATGCACGCTCAGATGGACCTCATCCAGTTCTAGGTACTTGCATATGTGCATTTTTTTTCAGTGGTCCTTGTCTCAGTCTTCATCTACCATGGGTGCTGCTTCAGACACTCAGAAAGGACATGGGGGATTCTGGTGGGCTTTCACATAGATAGCTTTTTCCAATTCAATTTCCATTTTCTTTTCTCACAACATGTATTATTCTACACATTCTATTTAACCATATGGGGAATAGCCCTTCCTGGGAACACATAGTCCTTGTGCCTGTGCAGGACCAAGTACTATAGGAAAGACTAAGGCTTTTATATAAACTGTGATATTGGTTCTTCCATACTAAGATTGTCTTTACATAGTTGATAATTTTTAGTTTCAAAAAAAAAACAAATACTGTTATTCTAACCTGTTGCCAGTTTCATAGCTAAATTGTATGGTCATAATGGGACTTCATTTGAACTGAATTCTTAGGGAGCAAAATGAAATGTGTTTCTTTTGTGGACACTATAATGAAGACTGTAATTCAGCCTCAATAATTTTAGTTAGAGCTATCTGACAATTATTCATGACAATTTTCCTGCAGTTTCTTAGCTAAGGTATTTCACCCAGGTATGCATTCAATAACATGACAAAATGTCTGTTCAATATCCTATTTCATGTTGCAGAAAACCTGTGCTCTCCGTATCTACTTCAAAAGACTCATTTCCCAGGATTTGTTCTTGCTTGCATTCAGAAAGGGTTAGTCAGTGTAGTAGTTCCCCTACCATACTCAGTCTTAACACAGGCACAACCATATCTCTCATGTCAGGGAAGTATAAGCACCACATACATACACTGAAATATTTTATTTGATCCTTCTTCCTCTGCTGTTTCTGTTGGCTCACAGCAGAAGAACTGTGGGAATACCAGGATACCAAAATATATTGTTATAGGTGAATGGAGTGAAATCCAGCCGGTGACCGGTCACAAGTGATGTTCTCCAGAGGTCATTGTTGGGGCCCATCCTCTATAAAATCTTCATTGATGATTTGGATATGGGAACTGAGTGCACTCTCAGTAAGATTGCAGATGACACCAAGTTAGGGGGATGTGTCAATCTGCTGGAGGGTAGGAAGGCTCTACAGAGGGACCTGGACAGGTTGGACCAATGGGCAGAGGCCAATAGGATGATGTTCAACATGGCTAAGTGCTGGGTCCTGCACTTTGGCCACAAAAACCTCATGCAATGCTATGGGCTTGGGGAAGAGTGGTTCAAAAGCTGTGCAGAGGAAAAGGATCTGGGGGTGTTGGTTGATGCACTCTTGAACATGAACTGGCAGTGAGAGAAGGCCAATGGCATCCTGGCTTGTATCAGGACTAGTGTAGCCAGCAGGACCAGGGAGGTGACTGACCCCCTCTCATGAGGCTGCACGTCAAGTACTGTGTTCAGGTTTTGGTCCCTCACTTCAAGAAAGACATCAAGGCCCTGGAGCATGTCCAGAGAAGAGCTACGAAGCTGGTGAAGGGCCTGGAACACAACGTGGGGGGGGGAGGGGAAGGGGAGGGAGGGGATGGGGGAGGAAACAGCTGGAGAACAGCAGATGGGAGAGAGAGAGGAGTAAGAAACTGCCTTGTAGACACCAAGGTCAGTGAAGAAGGAGGGGGAGGAGGTGCTCCAGCCATCAGAGCAGAAGTTGCCATGTGGACTGTGAAGAGGACCATGGTGAAGCAGGTTGTCCCCCTGCAGCCCATGGTGTACCACGGTGGAGCAGGGTTCCACACTGCAGCCCATGGAGGAGACCATGATGGAACAGGTGGACCTGAACTGAAGGGAGGCTGCAGCCTGTGGAGGACCACCACTAGAACAGATTCCAAGCTGGACCTGTAGCCCATGGAGAGAAGCATGTTGGAGTAGTTCTTGAAGAGTTGCTGTCTGTGGGAAGCCCATGCAGAATCAGTTCAGGAAGGACTGCCTCCTTTGGGAGGAACCCCATGTGGAGCAAGGGAAGAGAGTGACCATGAAGTAGCAGCAGAGACAAAGTGCTATAGACTGACCGCAGACCCCCTCCCCCTGTTCCCCTGCACAACTCAGTGGGGAAGGTAGAAGAGAGTGGATGGGGGAGAAGGTGGTTTTGGTTTCTTTCCTTTGTTTCTCACTTCTCTAGCTTGTGAGTAATAGGCAATAAATCTTACTGTCTCCCTACTGTTTGTCTGTTTTGCCCAACATGATAATTGTTGTGCGATCTCTCTGTCCTTATCTCAACCCTTGAGCCTTTTGCATCATATTTTCTCCCATTTCCCATTGAAGAGAGGGAGTGAGAGAGTGGCTGTGGTGGAGCTCAGGCAGGCAGATGAGTAAAACCACCATAATAACTAGAGATAGGACTAGAGGGAATGGCCTCAAGTTGCAGTAGCCAAGGTTCAGGTTGGAAATTAGTTGAAATTTCTGCCCAGAAAGAGTGGTCAGGCATTGGAATGTGTTGCCCAGGGAGGTGATGGAGTCACCTAGGGGTGTTTAAGGAGATGTTGGACGTGGTGCTTAGGGACATGGTTTAGTGGGTGATATTGGTAGTAGGGTGATGGCTGGACCAGATGATCCTGGAGGTCTTTTCAAACAATTTTTTATATGATTCTATGAAATAAAGACCTAAAACCAACCCTTCTTGTGGAAAAAGGCAGATAAGTTCCATATTCTGACACAGTTGTGAGTACAATTAACTTTCCTCTGCATTTTCCCAGATTAACTGAAATGTGGATATATTGTGGATAATATAATAGTTGAATGGCATTTATTATATTATTATTCACCCATTCATAAACTGTTTGTTATTCAATGCAACAAAAGTAAAGGTAGACATCACAGAAATAAAACCAGTCATGATTTTTTCTGGGCATAGTGTAATTAAATGCATTTTTCACACATAGAAAAATGTCACTGCAGACAATTGCTATGGTGCATTAAATAGTTATATTCATCTTCTTCCTCTCAGCAAATGACATGAGCGACCTGAACCTCATTGCTACACTCTATGACTTTGTCTCCAAGAAATCTCTGAGAAGTATTTGGATACAAAAAGTACAGTGCAAGAAATCCTGATTAAAAATGGAAAGGGATAAGAGAGATTGATTTACACACACACGCAAACACTTTTGTAGATCTAAAGTGTTTCATAAGCAAATGTATATTGTGAGACCTTCAGGTGCTTGGCATTTTTAATTAGAACTTGCTGAGATATCATCTTCAGTGAACTTTTGTCTGTGTGCAAACTGAATAGAAATTCAACCTGGACCTCAAAATTGGGCTCTTCTGTTTTACTTTTCACAGATCCATTGGAAACATAATGTTTTTCCACTGGTTTTGCCAGCAGTGGGAATTCTGTCTGTTTCATGCTCAAACAGTGGAAAACTCTTCCTATCCCTGTTAGGTCTGGTGGGCCTCAAAATTTTAACAAGTAAATCAAAAATTCTTATTTGAATAGGCGACCAGATCAAAACAGGTAGTTGATTTCTCCAGGAGCATTTTTTATAACTATTTTAAATGTTCCCATGAAAGGTGCTTAATATGTATTTTTTGTCTTATCAAGACAATCTTCTTTTACATAGTTAAATAAAAAGAGACATCTAGTAGAGATTTTTATGATCTGTATTTATCTGGTAAAAGAAAAAGCTAAGCAAATGGTTCATTAATAATGGAGAACTGAAACACCTATTTAAAAATAAAAAATAAAAAAGAATGTTGTTGATGCCAGACCTAAATTCATTAGTGCTTCCAAACCATAGCCTTAAAGTTTTTTAATATGTAATTTGTTTGGTAATTTTTTCCATATGTTTGCTACCTTCCATGTAAAAAAAAATGTTCCCCCACACATTCTTTTCTACTTCTAGTTGCTAAAATGCATTCTGTAGTACAGCTTCTTTTCATAGCTACTGCAAGTCAAGTAGATCCATTTTACACAGATTTGAAAAAAAAAAAAAAAAAGAAAAAAAAAAAAAAAAGAAAGAAAGAAAAGAAAGCAAGGCATCCCAGACAAGATCTTCAGATGGTTCTAATCAGCATCACTCTGAAGAGTTCAAGAAACTGTACTAATGCATACCAGCTGAGTATCAGCCCCTCTTTATGCTACAAAAGAATGAAACCAATTTTTCTTGGTCTTTTTCTGGTTCTTTAATATGTGAAAAATAAAGGATGATATTCACTCTATGTGAAATTCATTCTCTCTGAAAAGCAACTCATGCCAACCCATACACCACTGAAATATTTCTCAAGGAATTCATGTTCTTATAGACAAAGCTTGTTTTATTATATGTTTTAGTGAATCCTTTCACAAGCATAGAAAGCTGATACCAAAAGGAAAAGCCAAAATTCCTGTTTGATGGGGAGTTACAAAAACATCAATGGATCTTTAAAACTGATCTTTACAAATTCATTCTCTAGTTCCATACTAGTAAATACAGTGGACCTGGAAGGAGGTTCCTCCTGCAAACTGAATGCAAAGCCAAAGCAGGGTATGTCAGAAGGTTGCATTTTGTGCAGGCAGCTGTTCTCTGTTCTTGCTTGGAGCAGGTCATCAACCTTGTTTTAGCAGTAGTGCATCAATGGACATAAGCCCCAGGCCATGCTACAGTATATTCAGTGTATTGCAATCACGTAGCAGAACTAGTTTTTGTCCCATCTCATTGGAGTGTAGTCAGAAAAAAAATTGCATTTGCCCACAACGTACCAAGACACATATTAAGTTAGCAATAATCCTGTGTTTTAATGGAATGGGGATGTAAAGCCTGAGTGCAATAAAGCACTAAGGTGGTAGATTAATTTTCAGAATATAAACAGTTAGTGCAACTATATTCCTACTTTCACTAAGTGTATAATTAAGTGTTTTGCTGGACTGGTGGCTCAGTTCTAGGTGCACTGACCATATTCCAGACTGTCACAATCACCACACTCTACCTATATAAAATTGAATTGCTCTTCTTGATTTCCCTTCCTCTGAATCAATAACTGGGTAAAGTGATTGGGGCAGAGAAGTTCCTCTGCATAGCTGACTCTGTTCTGGTAAATGTAAAAGGATCTCTACACATCTCAGCTGGAAAGATTTTCATGCATATATGGTTATATCCAAATGGTAACGTAACATAGTAAACATATGCACAAGGAAAGGGAAAGGACAACTGTGTCTCCCAGATGGTAAAACAATTTTGTTTCTCTTTCAGGGACTTAGGAAAAAGCTGCCACGTTCCAGCCACAGAGCTGAAATAGCTTTGTTCGTTGCTGGAAAAAAAATTATATAGAACAGCTGAAAGTCTAGTGGTTGCTTTCTCTGTCCTTTGCTGCCTATCCCTCCCTGTCCACAACTGCTTTCTTACTTCATACAATAAAAGTCTCCCTATCAGCATAGCTCTTCTCTTCTGGTTCTTCAATACCCAAAGAGAGAGCCTCTATTAAGTTCCACAATCCTGATAAGATCATTATTTGTGTTCTCTCTCTAGCAGACTATTTCATATAGCACTGATGACAATCATGAATGAAAGAAACTCTGCTTATTAACAAACAATGTCTTTGGACAGCCCTACAAAGATGCTGCATGTGGGCAAGGCTTGTTTACATTGAATATAGACACCTGATCCATGGTTCTTTGTTCATCTCTACCTTGCCATTGGGGTACCTTTTCTCCATTATTGCTTTTTGTCCATATTCCCTATCCCTGCTGCTCCACAGTTAACTAGGCTATGTACATTTCAAGTCTTCCGATTAAAATGAACAGAGTGTTAAAAAAATTCTCTGTCTGCAGCAGTGCTTGCAGCCCTCCTCCAGCTATTTTCTTCTGGTCAACCAGTGGAAATTTCTGTGTGACTTGGTCCATCACGTTTTGGTGCTTAGGAAAGTTCAGAGACTTGAGAGAAAGGAATGAGAAAACAGAGGTGAAGAGCAGAGAGGGTAGGCAAGTGATGATTTTAAAAAGGAGAGAAAAGAAAAGCAGGAGGAGAAGAGGAGAAGCAGAAAAAAGAGGGGAGCAGGCTGCAAGGAAACAGCAAAGAACTATGTACCAGACCTGGTGTTTTTTTTTTAAATGATTCAGTCATGCTGACCACCAGCACAGAAGAGTAACAGAGGGAAGGAATAAATATGAAAAGGCCAAAAAGATATTCAGAATTGATGCAATATAATTCAAAAGCTGGGAAAATCTTGACGCATCTTTGAAGAACCCTTTTTAAGGAGATTCTTCCTTTACAAATGGGACCTTTGACATCTCTGCTGACAGCAGGAGAAAGATGCTCACCTCCTTTTTCTGGTATCAAATACTAGTAATGGTCTACAAGTGGAAAAGATTAGGAAGGCTGGCGTAACTGTATTATTGCTGCAACAGGGACGAGTTTGGCCAACACAGAATAGAGTTGGCTGTGAGTCTCACAAATCAGCCTTCCTGGTGGTAGCTGAGTACTTTGTTTCCTTGTCCCAGCTGAAATAAGGGCTAAAGAGACATATGAACAGGAAAAGAAACAAACCAAAAGTTTAACTAAATAACTTAGTAACTTAGTACATCAGGGGAAAAAAAAAAAAAAAAAAGATCTTGGTTTAAGTTCAGGGTAAAAGTTCATGTGGTTCTTACTGTAACTGAGACATTTCACATAAATCATCTGTAACTTGTCTAATGGTCCACTTCTACTTTTGATTAAAATATTTTCAAATGAGTTAAAATTTGAATTTTTCTTCAGGTAAAATTCACTTTTATGGAATAAAAATAATAATAATAATAAAAAAAAACTCAAATCTTTTCCCACCCATTCATACCCATTTTTTTATAGCCAAGGGACTGAAGCCCTTAGACAGATGTTCAAGGTCTAGACTGATAATATGACGTAAGTACTACTTAAGCACTGTAACTCATGTCCCCTCTGGTGAAAAGGATGATCAACCACAAGCTGAAAATCTAAGGCTGTGTCTTACAAACGTTATATACTTTCAGATAAGAGTGAGCATGCAGCACATGAAGGAAAATATCCCATGCAGCCAATAAGAAATGCCAGCATGATATAAAAGCCAGGGAGAGAAAGGAAGTAAACCTATGTCTCCTAGAGTCTAGAATACTGTGCTAGCCGCTGGGCAGTCAGTCAATAAATACATAAATACCTAAATGGATACTTTTATTTCTTAATAAATACTTTTATTTTTTAATAAAAGTGTGTAGGGGACAGGAGGGGATAGTGATACTCACTTAGTCACTATCGCTGATCACTGCTTATTTGGTGAGGAAGCTGGTGGCATATGGTCTTGAGACCATAGCCAGAATTTTTATTTTCTCAAACTACATAGGCAGAGGAACATCTAATCTGTGGATGACCAAAACACTTGACTGCGGGACAGGCACCCCACTGCTGATGGCACTCAAAGCCAAGGCCTTCTCAAGTACTGTTCTTAGCAACACCACATATGTGTAAGAAATTTGAATGTCAAAAGCAGTGGTGCCTACAGACTTCAGCTGCCTATAGGCTGGAAGCTGCTCAAGAGGAGCTTGAGGATCAGGACTTTGTTCTTAAGTGCCTGCCATGGGGGTTAGAGATGGAATTAAACTCCAGATCTTTCAAAGTTTAGCTTTGAAAGCTCTATCCAAAGGCATTCAGTTAAATAGAAGAGTGTAAATACCCTTTTCACATCAACACCATCCATTTCTTTTCCAGTTTCTTTCTTAGCTGTCTTCTTTCTCCACTGTCTTTCTCAGCAGATGCAACTAAGCACAAAGTCATACCCTGAGGCAGAAATGCTGTCAGCTTCCACACAGAGCTTCTGCTTGTTGGCACTGACTGCACCAGAAGCTGTGCATGGAAACAGTATGCTTTCCAAAGCTGGAAACAGCTGTTGCATGCAGACTATTACCCCACAGTGCCATTTCTATGCAAGTATAATTGGAAGAGATTTTTTTTGTTTCTTGTTGATTCATTTGGTTTGATTGCTTTGAATTAACTGGAAAGTCCCATGTCTAATCTTATTTAGACTGATAAATAGTAACTTAGACAGATAGCTAGCTATAATGCAAACAATTTGTCTCTCTATAGTCTAGCATTAAAAACCATCCAGTTCTATAGCCACTGGAGGCTTTCATCTCCTATTGATGTAGAGTATGAATAATCATGTCAAACCCCTTATTTTTGGAGGCACCCTTTGTTTTACCATCTTCATCTGCAAAGGTTGTGCATAGGTTCAATCAGAAGCTTAAAAGGAAATTTTTATAGTAGCATAGTAAAGGCAAGGCAGCGATTCAAATGGAAAAGATTGACTGATGGATATCAAAAGTGAGCTAAGAATACACACTTACAGAAAAACAAAAAGGTGTAGAAAAGACTATGGAAGCATACATTGTCTCAGCCCAGTAGTGTTATTATTAGAATAAAATTATAAGCAGGATGGAGCAAATCCCTAAGTAGCTATAAAACCAGAGGACTGATACCACTTCTGTAAATTGTCATTAATACCAACAAAGCCATTGAGCTACACAAGTCTAAAACTGCTGTGATGAAGAAAGAATCAGCCCTCAAGAGTATACTTTAGATCTGAATTTGGTGATGGGAAAAAAAAAAAAAAAAAAAAAAAAAAAAAACAACAAAAAAAAACAGCGAAGGTGACATAGGAAATATGTGGTATAATTAATGAAGAAAAGGGCAGCCATGCTGTGCCAGTCTGCATGTCCTGTACTTCAAACACTGAGTGTTTAAATGGGGAGAGGAAAAAAGGAACTGTAGCTGAAAAGAGCATAGGTGATTAAAGTTTCAATAAATATTTCATCTGAGGAACCTGGCACCTAGTCATAAATTAGAGACAGAAAGAGCAAAATGTGTCAATTTGCCAGTTCCTGCACTAAGGGTGGCCTTCAGTTTTATGATACTTTTGTTTGCACAACTTTGATCACTTAAAGGATGAGCAGTTACCTTCTTCTGGTGGCCATGGCTGCAGTTCTGTCACAGCTCATGTTTTCAGCAGGAGATTTGTTCCTTTGTCTCTTCCTTCTCCACTTTCCCCTCATGCTCCAGGACATTTCTTATATCCCAAGCCTGTCTGTACAGCCTCAATGGGAACTCCTGTGACAGAGGTAATTTTCTGGCTCTCTCTGCGGTTTGCTGCCAGCACCAGTGGAGCAAGGAAAGGCAACAGCACTCAGATGTAGCTGTGGAGTATACTACAAAACTGAGGTACTGCCAAATACATGCTCAATTCAGCTCCAACCTGACGTTGTAGCCCATTCTAATTAATCAGTGATACTTTTTAAAATATTCAGTCTAGCGTCTCTCAGCATGAGTTAGCTATATCTGCACCTCATATAGTTTTCCAACTAAGTCTATGTAAGTAATGGTCCTTGAACCTAGAACAATTTTGATCTT
The DNA here is from genome assembly GCF_963932015.1 of Anas acuta. NCBI lineage: Eukaryota > Metazoa > Chordata > Aves > Anseriformes > Anatidae > Anas > Anas acuta. Next base: position 125,926,983 of record NC_088980.1, on the reverse strand, counting down.
CTTTATGTACTCTCACCTGGAACAGCCATAACTATTCCCACTGTTAGCTTCCTTTTTATAGTAATCAAGATATTTTTCTTAAAAGTGTGTACTGCATGCGTGACACAGCACAACACTGCAGAATTTCCTCTATGAGAGATCGCACAAGATCACTGGCAGCTTTTTATCATGAGTGAATCAGACATAACCTTGTGTCCTGCCATCATTGGTGCCACCAGTCTTCCTGTCCAATTAAGATATTCCTGTAATTGTCTTTCAATGGAAATTTTTGATTCCTTCTCATGGCAACGACCAGTGAAGACCCAGAAATTTTCTAAAATGAATATGATGATAACCTTCAATGAGCTCCATCATCATCTAGCTGCAGCGACAATCTACTATTGTGATGTGTTTTGAGGGAAACTGCTGACGCTGGCAGTCATCTTTCAGTGAGGAAAGAAGCAAAGTTCCTTACTGAAGTTCAGAACTTTGAACTGTGGGAGCCACCACCTAAACACAGCCCTCTTGAAAGACCCATGACACAATAAGCGAATGAATCATAGGACGTTTCAGTGGGTGTTATTTAATGAAGTACATGAAATATAGAAACAGATTGAAGCAATTGTGGGAGAGACCAACAAAAAGGTCAAGCAAAGAGCAAGAAAATTAATAAAAAACTGGCCTTGAGAAAATAAGGAGAAAGTAAGTACTTCTTGGGCAGGATACTTTCAGGAAGGGGTGTTTGAATTTACATTGTAAGAATCTGCCTTCTATTGTTTAACTTAATTTATATTCCAGGAACAAGATAGTCATGTAGTTATGCCTCTGAAGACATAGAATTGCAGTGAAAGAGTAATGAAACTTAACTCTCCTCAGCCCTGAGACTATTGACTTTTATGTAGATAAATATATCACTTTTAGTCACAAAATAATTGTCTTTGATTTGCAAGACAGAGTTAAATATTCATTTTATCAGAAGACCTTCAAAATATCCCCTTGTTCAAAGAGAAGAGCGTTGGGCAGTTTTCTGAGTGACCTGTTTTCTTTCAGTGAAAATCTTTCTCCAGGAAAGAAAAAGAAAATGTACCACAGATCTTACTTTTCCCAAGATATTTTGGCTTTTGTCACTTTTTGAAAAAAAAAAAAAAAATCTGTGTTTTTCAGCTACCCAAAATAAAATGTTGGAAGGCAAAACTTTTTTTTTTTTTTCTTATGAAATTGAAAATGGTGAAACAAACCACATATATTTATCACCATAACCATTCCATTTGGAAGTCAGAAAAGAAAAAATGGGGGATGGTTTACGTATTCATATAAGTAATAACATGAAGGAGTAGGCTGGCTGTATCTCACCAGCATGCTTTTCACCCTCTGTATCTATCTCTGTGTTTGAGAGAAAACTTATTCAAATGATAAACACTACAAACCAGCCAAGTTCTTTTTGTCTCCTAAGACACAGTAAATCAGGAATTAGTCCATTCAACCCATTACATATTCCAGATTTGAAACAGTGAAAATCTGAGCAGAATTTGGCTTCATGTCTCAGGTGTGGCTTTATTTATGACTAAACTGGTAACATGGTAATGGTGAAAAAAAACAGATGAAGACTTTCTGGAGGTGAATTGTGCTGCCCTGACAGAGAGGGACAAAATGATTTATTTTTCCTCATAGTTGGCAGTGATAGCACTTAGAATACAATATGAATGACAAAATGTATTTTTGAGTGGAACATAAGGATCAACTGGGAAAGATTAGCAGAGCATTATTAAGTGCAAAGCAGATGGTAATGGTGACACAGAGGGGCTGGGAGATGTCTGCAGGGAACTAGAGGTTGAGGCTCTCTCAGCAAACCACTTGCTTCTCCAGCTCCTATTTCCAGGCATTCTGACCTCCTTTGGGTCTGCCCACTCCCTCACTGCACTCCCAGACTTTGCCTCTGTTCCCAGGATAATAGTGAGATGTCTTTACAGAATCACAGGATCACAGAATGGCTGAGGTTGAAAAGGACCTCTGGAGGTCATCTGGTCCAACCCCCCTGCTAAAGCAAAGACACCTGAAGTAGGTTGCCCAGGACTGTGTCCAGACAGTTTTTTGAATATCTCCAAGGAAGGAGACTCCACAAAGACTCTGGGCAACCTCTTCCATTGCTCAGTATCCTTCACAGTGGAAAAATGTGTCCTGATGCTCCTGACAGAGCCTCATGTGTTTCAGTTTACACCCACTGCCTCTTGTCCTGGCATTGGGCACCAGTGAAAATAGGTTGGCTCTATCTTCTTTGGACCCTCCCTTCAGGTGTCCATATTACATTGATAAGATCCCTCCACAGCCTTCGCTTCTCCATGCTGGGCAGTCCCAACACTTTCAGCCTTTCTTCATAGGAGAGATGCTCCAGTCTTTTCATTTTTCACCATGCTTCTCTTGTACTGAGAAGCCCAGAATGTACTGGGGAGCCCAGTACTGAGGAGAGGGGAAGGATCACTTTCTTTGACCTCCTAGCAATGAACCTCCAAGTGCAGCCCAGAATACCATTAGCCTTCTTTGCCACAATGGCACATTTGCTGTCTCATATTCAACTTGGTGTCCACCAGGAGCCCTAGGTCCTTTTCTGTAAAGCTGCTTTCCAGCCACGTGTTTGGGGCTGTCTGTTCCTCCCCAGGTTCAGGACTTCATACTTCTCCTTATTGAACTTCATGATGTTCTTGTTAGCCTACTTCTTCAGCCTGTCAAGGTCCCTTTAGAAGGCAGCTTGACTGTCTGGCATATCAGACACTCCTCCCATATTTTTATCATCTCTAGACTTGCTGATGGTGCACTCTGCCACAACATCCAGACAGTTAATGATGATGTTAGACAGGATTCAACACAGTATTGAATCCTGGGGTTCACCACCAGTTACTGACAACTGGTGGTGTGCACCACTAATTTCTCATTTTATTCAAAGACCCTTCCAATCCCAGCACCACTGAAGAGAAAAAAAATAGCCCAGAGAGAGTGTGTACCTGCTTTCCCACATACCTCATCTTGTCATTAGCAACAGGGGGAAAGGGAGTTGAGGGGCTGGGGGAGAGCAGTGACAGCCATGCTAGCAGAAGAGCCAAATCTTTTAGAGCTGACCTCTGAACTCTAGCTTAATCATAATGTTTGGGCACTAGAACAGTCTCCCTAGGGAGATAATCATGGCACAAAGCCTGCTGGAGTTCAAGAAGCATTTGGACAACACTCTAAGACACATGGTTTAATTTTTAGGTAGTTCTGTGTGGAGCCATGAGTAGGACTTGATGATTCTTGTGGGTCCATTCCAACTCAGGATATTCTATGATACTGTTAGGCAATTATTCTTATTGGTTTTGTTAACATTTTGCACTGGTGTCATATTATGCAGTGACGTCAATAAAGTGTATTTAGCACAGTAAACCACGACTGTACTCTGCAAGATGCAACTTTATTACATAATCAGTGAGTAATAACTGTTCTCTGCAGCTGTTCTCACGCTGTTCAAAAATATAACCCCTTGACTGCTGCCGAATGTACTCACTTTCCCGTGTCAAGCCAAGATGACACATAGTAAACACCACATTGACGCATGGAAAGGTCTGGTACAGTGCTTCCTGTCTTTACAGCCGTAACAGAGATTACCAGAAGAAAAAAAAAAAAAAAAAAAAAAAAAAAAAAAAAATTGCCCATTCAGCTCCAAAATACTGACCTCTAGTGGCCAAAACAGATGTCACAAAATATGTCCTCTGCTTTAGGACAAACTTGTAATGCATGTGGGTGTTCATTTTTCCAGTACTCCCAGTTGCATGGTGATGCAAATATTCCCAAAAAAGAGTTGAGCAGAGGACTGATTTCCTCACAGACGTCTTATCTTTCACCCTGGGCCTGCCCTAAAGTACGGTCCAGAGCCCATCATGCAAGATGGTTGGGAGGTTCCTTTTTTTGTAGAGTGAACACTTCATAACCAACAGCTGGACAAAATTGTTCACCAGTCTTTCTGAATAGGCTTCGGTTTCAAGTAGACTTAAAAGACACTAATGGCATCTTTGGTCTAAATTCCCACTTATTTTTCTGTCTTGAAGGCACTCATCCATGTGTTTGAACTGCTTTGCCACTAGAACACTTAATGATTGCCAGACAAGTTCAACAGGGACAATCCTGATTTTCTGTAATTTGTCTTACTGTCCCAACAAAATACCAAGTCCCTTACCATTGCAAGATCCCAGAAGCAACTGTGATGCTTTCTACTGGGCACATGACAACATTTAACAAGCAATTGTTACAATGAGGACACCAAGGTAGGGTTTGTAAAAAACCCAAGATGTGCTCATGCCTCTTTAAACAAACCCAGATTTTGTTCACCATATGCTTATGTGATAATTCCACATCAACATTATGATGTGGTCATTCAGCTCAGCCAGCAGAGGGAAAATCTTGTGGACTCCTCCCATTGCTTCATAAGCCAACAAAAGAGCTCACACATGAGCTTTTCAAAAGATGTGTAACAATTAAAGTCCCTCTGTGTTCCTGTAAGCCAAATATTTCCAAGGGCTCAAGCTGGGACAATCTGCAGTGAGCTGGTGTGTGTTTCTCATGGACACACAACAAACTGAGGGCTAAATTTCTAAACAGTAATTGTGTGATTTAACAGTATAAACCTCCAATTTAGGTATCCACATTTAATCAGAAAATGGAGAAATTTAAACTTATTTATGATTAATAACTTCTAAAAATGCAGTCAAGTGTTATTAAATATGATCAAAAATTGCTTGTTAGTTTTAATCATAGGTGATGAACTGGGGGAGGAATAAAGAAAAAATAAAGAAGGGTTTTGGTTGGTGTTTATCTCACTTTAGGTACTTTGCATCTGAATGTCATTGGTAAATGGGAAGACACAGTTCTCAGCAAAACAAACAAACAAAATGATTTGCTTCACTCTTAATATAAAGTTCACAAAAGCCTTTGAGTTTCATCATGAGATGAATAGCAGAAATACTTCTGGAAACACTCGAAACAGGGCTTTTTTTTTTTTCCAAGTGGCAAACTGTTCTGAATGACAGCTTGTTATTTTGGAAATCATTTTCTATGCCCTTTCCTTCACTTTTTAATTTTTTACAGCAGCAATTCTGTGGAAGAATGCTTAGAAACAGTATATTTTTATTACATGTAGTTGCAATGGGGCGTTTATAGGCCTGATAACATCTAGGTATTTATAGTAGTAAGCTTTGAAGAACAGATCTGAGAGGCACAAAAGTCTCCATTTGCTCTCCAAGACACATGTACGCAGAACAGTAGCATACAGCACAAAGATGCCTGCATTGGCTTACAATGAACACAGTGTAGTAGAAGAGGATTATATCACGTACAGTGGAATACAGTGAAAAAAAGCCCCTAAGTGCAGAAGCCCTCTGCAAAGACCTGTGTCAGAAACAGCACAGAGGTCATTCAGCTCACAGCACCAGTACTCAGCGTCCCTTAAGGTACCAACCTTGTTCTCAGCTCACAGCAGGCTCAGTGTCCTGAGCTATACTCCACAATAAGTCTAACTGTGCCTTACAGGACTATGCTAGCACAACACCTGAGCAAGACAGAATATGCAGCCGGGGGATAAAAGTATACTGGTGAACATTCTCATCCACGCATGCAGATCTAAGGCATGAGTGGGCAAGTACATTCTCAGTGAAACTCTATGTGTGTGCATATGTATGTATGTATGTCTGCAAATACATGCAGGTGTCCTACCTGTTCAAGGAAAGGTTGTACATGGTGTTTAGGGACATGGTTTGGCAGACACTGGTAGTAGGGTGATGGTTGGACCAGATGATCTTGACGGTCTTTTCCAGCCTTAATAATTCTGTGATTCTATGATTGTATGATCCTACTTTGTTCATTGCTATTTCTCTACCTAATCCATACATATGATAATGGCAGGAATGTTGTATTTTTATTTGTGGAGAGTAGGTATGGTTTCAGTATGGCTGCGGCGCTGAAGCAAGCTGCCTTGATAATCTTATTCTGGCACAATGAATAAACGATTGTTTCAGAATATCTATGCCAACCCTGAGCAGCTTTTGAAATAGAACATGTGCAAAGACACATGTATCCTAAGCATTCTTGTTCTCTCCTTCTATATAGATATGTAGGTGAGACAGTCACTAAATTTAGTAGTTACTATAGTAGAAAGTGTATTATTGCTATAAAATCAGGAAGTAATGCATTCTCTCCATTCTTCAGTATTTACTTTTGTGGATTTTAATGTACATTCAAAAAACAGGGTTCAGACACGAGCACTGTCAATGATTACAGTCTTTTTCCCTTTTTCCTAGAATTGTCTTTCACATAATGCTTTCCAGACTAGCTCAGCTTTTCATAAACAGTGTAGTGAAACTGTAATAGCATTACTGCAGGTTTGTTGTGAGTAAAGCCATATTAACTCTGACTGGCTGTTGGCTTGGCAAAATTTGCCAGCTCTGTGATGCAAGGTTCTTCTTCTTTCTTTCTCTCTTTCTCTCTTTCTTTCTTTCTTTCTTTCTTTCTTTCTTTCTTTCTTTCTTTCTTTCTTTCTTTCTTTCTTTCTTTCTTTCTTTCTTTCTCTCTCTCTCTCTCTCTCTCTCTTTCTCTTTCTTTCTTTCTTTTCTTTCTTTCTTTCTTTCTTTCTTTCTTTCTTTCTTTCTTTCTTTCTCTCTCTCTCTCTCTCTCTCTCTCTCTCTTTCTCTTTCTTTCTTTCTTTTCTTTCTTTCTTTCTTTCTTTCTTTCTTTCTTTCTTTCTTTCTTTCTTTCTTTCTTTCTTTTCTTTCTTTCTTTCTTTCTTTCTTTCTTTCTTTCTTTCTTTCTTTCTTTCTTTCTTTCTTTCTTTCTTTCTTTCTTTCTTTCTCTCCCTCTCTCTCTTTCTCTCTTTCTCTCTTTCTCTCTTTCTCTCTTTCTCTCTTTCCTTTTTTTCCCTTTTTTATTCCTTTTTTTTTCCAGTGCACTTAGTGCAATATATCCCTGAAGCAGAGAAACAGCTACATTTCGACATCTGGCAAAAACAAAACACAGAGAATAATGGCTCAAAAACAAAGTAGGACAAACAGTCTTGTCTTCTGAAAGGTGGAGAAAAAAAAAAATGATGAATATTCATGACTATAGGCCAAGCTTTTAAATACCGTAGGCCTAAAAGTAAGCATTAAATGAAGAACAGTCCTTGTCTGCATCACCATAACAGACATTCTGAAAGTAAGACCACATTGATGAGGAATATCTAGAATGAGAAGCATTCAGTTTTACTATTTGTTTCTATTTTTTTTAATAATTAGGTTAAAAGTAAATGGTCTTCTCACTAGTGAAGAGAAAGGATTGCTAGTTGAGGTATTATTCTTCCAGTGCCATATATAATCACACAAGGAAATAAACTTCTTGGCATTCTTCTAGTTTCTTAATGCCAGTGCCATCATAGCCAACAGTGAGGGAAGGTAGGAAGAAACTCAAGTATATTGTGGAAAGAACACTAGAGGGACAACTCTAAGGCACAGACTTCCAATTTAATTAAAGTCTATGAAGGCTTTTGCCGTTAGGCTAGCACTTGAATCAATGTGTTCACAAATAGAGCTGGCCATGGAAATGAATTTCCATTTTGCGATAATTTCCAAGTTACGAGAATGTTTTTGATCCTGATTTGGGAGGAAAAAACAAACTCTTGAAAATTTTCACAGAACTGAAGTCCAACCATATTTAGTTTCAGAAACTCTTAAACACAAGGTGTTTCCAAAATGAAATGTGTTTCCTAAGATCCCTGGCAGTCGCCCGCTGCATCAGACACAATTATTGTTAATAGTGACAGTAACATCTGCGTTTTACTGAACACTAGTCCAAAACTGGTTAGTGGTGAGCCTCTGCATAACCAGCATGTTATTATAGTGCCAGCTGCAGTCAGTAAGGGCCAGGATTCCCCAGACAGCAGGCCGTGAGCACTTCAAACAGCAAAGTTTTGCTATGGGAGCTGTGGGACTTAAGGTGGAAGTAGGACTGATACAGAGATATTGACTGTGGAAACTAACCACTGATTTTCCATTCCTGGACACATAAATCCTCACACTCAAGGTGGACAGTTTCTCCAGCTACCTGGAAAACCTAGGGCTTTCCAGCACTTGACCCATTCTTTAGATGCCTGCCAAGGTGGAAGGAAAGGAACAGACTGCCCAACATAAAAAGTTGAGATCTCACCTGTCTCACTAGGATGTAGGAAAGATCTTTCTTACTCCAGCTGCTTTCTCACATTCCTTGCCACCACTCTACTAGAAATGTGGGAACCACTATGCTACAGTTGTGTGCAGTTCATTTGCTCTGACAGCTTACTTCACCAGCTTTGGAAACAATGCTTCTTCAAATCACCTATCTGTGCAACACTGCTCTGCAGAAATAAAGTCTTACATCACCCACCACTTTCAAATCTGTGATATGAACCAGAAATTAGGTACATCTTGTTTTACAAAATAAGTGACAACAAATTCTTTTCTTACTGAAGAACCTATTTTACTTTCTTTTTTTACCTTACTCTACCAGCAGGTCAGCTGACCTCTGCACCATTAGACTCTTCAGCCTCTGTTAACTTAATAGCCTCATTTCTGCCTCTAACATCAGACTAAGCAAAAGAAAAAGAAAAAGAAAAAGAAAAAGAAAAAGAAAAAGAAAAAGAAAAAGAAAAAGAAAAAGAAAAAGAAAAAGAAAAAGAAAAAGAAAAAGAAAAAGAAAAAGAAAAAGAAAAAGAAAAAGAAAAAGAAAAAGAAAAGGAAAAAGAAAAAGAAAAAAAAAAAAAGAAGAAGAAAAAAAATAGAAAAAAAATGGTGCTCATGGACCCTTTCTCATTGCTTTGTTATTTCTGGGTCAATCGCTGAATCATAAAATCTCAGAATGGTTGAGGTTGGAAGGGACCTTTAGAGATCACTGAATCCAACCCCCCTGCCAAGCAGAACCACCTAGAGCACATTATGGAGGATGGCATCCAGAAGGGTTTTGAATATCTCCAGAGAAGGAGACTCCACAGCCTCTCCAGGCAACCTGTCCCAGTGCTCTGTCACATTCACAGTAAAGAAGTGCTCCCTCATATTCAGCCAGAACTTCCTGTGTTTCACTTTGTGCCTGTTGCCTCTCATCCTCTCATTGGGCACAACTGAAAAGAGTCTGTTTCCATCCTCTTGGCACCCTCCCTTCATTTATACACATTGATGAGATCTCCCCTCAGTCTTCCCTTTTCCAGGTTAAACAGGCCCAGTTCTCTCAGCCTGTCCTCGTATGACAGGTGATCCAATCCTCTAATCATTTTAGTGGCCCTCCTCTGGACTCTCTCCAGTAGCTCTATGTCCCTCTTGCACTGGGGAGCTCAGAACTGGACACAGTACTCCAGGTGTGGCAGAGTAGAGAATCAGTTCCAACCTGCTTGTTTTTTGTTTGTTTGTTTGTTTGTTTTGTTTTGTTTTGTTTTTTCTTAGTCTGTGGAAAGGACAGTCTTGCTGCTGGAGTTAATATCTGATTGACTGGTCATTTCAAAGAAGCCCAAAGAAGCCCAGTTTCTGTGAAAGACAGAGGAGACAGTATGTGTCAGCCCCGTTTTCATGTGTAAAGAATGACTGAACTATGACTAAACTTTCTTAGGCAGAATCACACAGCATAGCTAAAAGGGTAATCTTTGGTTTTCAAGACTAGCAGCTTTGAGTTCCACACCACCCTCCACCCTCACGCCAGAAAAAAGAGCCTGACCATCCCTTTCTGTTTCCTCTCTATTGCTCCAGTGGAGGCTTGTGACCTCTCTACCAAAGATATGATTTCCTGTCTCCTTCAAAATGTCTGCACTCTCTTTCAGGCAGGAAATGCCCTCACTCACTGCTCTCTACATGAGTTGTTTCTTACCACCTATCACATCTAGACTACAAGCAGTTTATTTCTCTTTTTGGTGATTCCTCCAATGGTACATGGTTGTACAAAGATGGTAGAACCCTCCATCCACAGCTACCTTTAAGAATTAATTGAGTGTACATCCTTTGGCTACAGACCTTCCTGGCAAGCCTTTGCTGCCCAAAGAGCCATTTGTGGCCACAGTTAGTTAGGCATGACTGAGAAATTTAGGACATGAGACTGGAAGGAACATCAAATCCAGTTTCTTGTTACTTGAGGAAACAATTTACTGTAGTTCCATTCCTCAAATTACCATACAATCTTGTTTCTTCTGAGCCTTCATTTTGGTAGGCTAAACTAGCTAAGCACTCTTGGAATCTGTCTACATCTGAGTCCCATTGCCAATCTGGGCAGCCCCTAGTAAGGTCTGACCCAAGAGATGTGTAAGAGCCTTCACACAGTACCGTGCCACGGTTAGTACACCCTGACGAGAGGCTGGGTATATTGTCTTGAGCACAAAGCTATGCTATTGCTGTTCTGTGGTTCTGAAGAACATTGTTGAAACAATTTGTAATGAGACTACCCTGGGTGATGCCCTGTCAGGAGCTTCGGACCTGCTTTCTTGCATATGCCTCATTTTCTTTGGAAAAGGTAGTCTAGTAGGACCTGGCTGCAAGCCAGATTTATTTCCCTAAAAGACAACCTGTATCCCTCAAGCATGGAGAATCACAATTTCATGTCATCAACAAGTGCTCTTAAAACAGTGCTCTTGTTATTTTTCTCAGTCAGTGATTCTTACCAAATCATCTCATCTTAGTGAGATTGGCCCAGCATAGATCTTTTATGTATGCCTCTAGCAAATTCCCATTAGACTCAGAGTTCCCTCTTAAGCAAAACCCATGAAGTTTTCGTTGTAGCCAGTTCTTTACTCACCTTGCAATTTTTCTTCTAATTCCCATTTATTTCAGTTTAACTAATAATTTCCTATGTGGCAACATATCAAACACTTTACTGAAATCCAGACAGATCTACTGTATTTCTCTAGTATAAAAATCCATTTTTATTAAAGAAAAATATTGGGCTAAACTTCAAGATAGTCTCTGGTAACAGTATATTGCATTTTATCCTATTTTTCTTTTACCTCCATGTGCTTCATTATTTTTCCTTTAAAATTAGTCCTCAGTCTTTTACTACAGTTTGGGTTATGCTAATATAATTGACATTACTCAGATTTTTTTTTCTCCTCTTTTCTGTTCTTCCTTTGCATAATAAAACCAAGTACTTTAACTTATTAAATATCCTTTTGATTTGGTTTTGGAATTCCAGCACCTTCACAGTTTAGGTTAGAACTTAAGCTCACTGAGTTTTTCTTCCATATTGATTTTTTTTTAATTTCCACTTGTGCCGTTTCAGACTAATTAGTATTGCTGCTTCAGACCCATGTTCTACACCACTGCCCTTATTAAAAGCAGAAACTCTTGTTTCACAAATTGTGGTGGAGTCTGGTTCAGTCCCTACTGGCCCCAGGACTCTGCAACCTCAATGGCAATAGAAAGCCATCTCATAAGGTCTCCAGTTCAAAGTAATTTTGTTCTGGGAGGCTGTACAGTTTATTGTATGGAATTTGCTTGCTGTTTGTATTTGTGGTACAGGGACTGTTTATTCAGATTATACATGTATACCTCTGGTGTGTAACACATGTTGGGATGGTTGGAAGCATTATATTTGTTACTATTTTAAAATCACAAATAACTTAGATTTGTCTGTATTTATAAAATTGTGAGGATATAGGAAAACTTGGCATCCTCTGAAGTTGTGTGTGGATTTTGGAATAACACATAATACTAACACATTAATTATGATAGCTTCAATATCAGATGGATAACAGAGCTATAAAGAACGTATCATAATTTTATGGCAGCCATATGAGTAAATCATGTGAACTTGTTCTTGTAAAGGCCAAAAGACTCTTGAACTCTGGATTTCTTTCAGATTAAGAAACAAAAACAAAACAAACAAGCAAAACAAAACAAAACAAAAAAAAACAGATGTTCTTTTTCTTTGTTCAATATTGACTAGATAATAGGAGGTTAGTCTGAAATGACTTTGTACAGTTATTATTATTGGAAGGCTGTTTTCTACAAGACAGACTTTGGTCTGCAAAACAGCCTAGCAGTTCTCAACCTTCTACACTGGAAATAGGTTTTCTTGAAAAAGATACCAAAATGAATGCCAAGATCAAACAAGCCTAAACATTTAGTAACCTTTTGGTCCACATCTTTCTAAAACACCTGCAGTGATGTGGGAGGAAAGAAAAAAATCTGCTTCTTTACTGGATTCCCAGAGTAGTCTGTTAGTGAGTCTTTGTGAGAAAGTGCACACTATCACAAATACATACACATCTAAGCAGGAGAGACCAAAGGAGCAGGTTACCCTGACAATATACTGATGTAAGCCAAATGTGACCTAATTTCTCCACAGAACAATCCAGGCAGAATTGCTTCCAAGGGATTTGCAGAGAAAAATCCTCCTTTTAGTATCTTCTCTATGCTGTTTTTTTAGGGGGGGGTGAAAGTGTTTATTATCTAGTTTTTTGATATTAGCACCCCAAATCTTAATCCATTCTTCAATATCTTATAATGTGCTTGGTTACCTACTTCAAAATACATTGGTTAGACAGTAAAGGTCCATATTTAGTCAGCAAAAGTGCCCTAAGGCTCTGCTCACATTTAAAGTTTTGTTTTTCTAGGAACCATGCAGACTTGTGTGAAGGCATGGACTTTCTCTTAAATCACTTGCAATAAGAAAAAATTCCAGTGGTAACAAAAAGTCAAGATAAATCCAGATCATAGCATGAAAAAAAAAAAAAAAAAAAAAAAAAAAAAAAAAAAAAGTGGTATAATTTTAGCCATATCTGTGTACATTAAAATGATTTATCAGTCTATTTTTTTCACTCTTAAATGTAGAAATAAAATAAATATGCAGGAAACAGACTAAAAATACCTAAGGCAAGTTAACAGTCTCCACATTCTGTCATTTTCTTAGCTCTGCAACTGATTGAAAGTAAAATCCTGGGGAAAAATCAAAACTTGTCATTTAGATTATTCTAGAAGTGGTAATTTCACATTTAGATAAAATACCCACTACAGGTACTTCAGGTCCATTCAGGCTTCAGGCGCTGCACCACCACGTGTGCTGCCATTTGGGTCATATTTTTTTCAGTCCTTAAGATCATTTTATAAATAGGAAGAGGTTAGCAAAGATCTTGGAGGGTTCTGTCCGCTCTTCAGATTGCCCTTCTCTTCCTACTTGACAGTCAATGGTACATATTTAAAGAAAATTTAGTAAGATTCACTTTCTGTCTTAAATGTGCTTTTAAATATTGAACAATTCTATGGCAGGTGTAGCTATTACCTTATCATGTAAGAATTTTGTCCAGTGCAGGGCAATTACAGTAATGGTCAGATTCTGCATTACTATGCAGAAATTATAGCAACCTATCTACAAAATGCAAACTGTAATCATATGCCAAATGTGAACAAAAGATTAGGGTGTTATGGGGATGATGTGTATGCACAACTTGCATCTATAGGCTTTCCTTCATTGTGTCCATAAAACAGAGCTGTAATTATTGCATGAAGCTTTTATGGTTAATATTTAAGTATCCACAACAGTGACTTAAGGATTTGGCACACTGTATCAATATGAGTCTATCTAAGTCATTCTAGTGTACATGTGTTGTGTAAAAAAAGTGGTACAATTCTTTTGAGGGAAAACTCAAATACAATCTTAAATATTCTGGGAAAAAAAAAAAAAAAATAGAGGATTTTCACTCGTGCCCCTTGCATAATTTGACACAGTTCTTGGCTTCTGTTAAGGAAGTTTCCTGAATCTGCTGAAAGTTATTTTAGTTCTTGAGAATTCATTCAACAGTGCGATTTGTTGAGCATTACCATGTATCCTAACTCATACTCTCATACTGCCTAGTGGAAGGTGTCCCTGCCCATGGCAAGAGGGCTGGAATTAGATGATACTTAAGGTCCCTTCCAACCCAAACCATTCCTGATTCTATCATACACAGTTACTATGTGTTTCAGGGCGGAGTAGAAAGGGGCTGACTTAGTGCAACACACAAAATACTGGGCTGCAGACTAGTTATTTAGGGGCATTATCACCAGAAGAAGTATGTTTGTGGTTGAGCACCAATGATACAACATGCTGATGCCCACAGAGTGAGAGGATTTTGAAGTGCGGCAGGATAGAAGATGCAACTAAAAAAAAAAAAAAAAAAAATTAAAAATTAAAAAATTACAAAGACGAATTTTAAAGTTTTAAAGTAAGGCAACATTTAGAGCTGTATTGTAAGATTGATAGTTGGAGGAAAATAAGATATGAAACACAGGGACAGTTACAGACCTGTGGCAAATCAGTTTAACATGGACGAAAATACCGAAGAGAGACCTAAAAAGGTGTGAAAGAGCAGTTCCAATAGTTTACCTAAACAGTTGCATACAACCACTTGAGACCCCAAAAAGTGTCTGTGACATATACACAAAACTGGCAAATACACAGGGAGCAATGGAGATCAATCTGGACCAACACTGTGGGTTCCTGACACCACACTTGAGCAGCACTAGAGGATTCTTCTTAGACAATCAAACTCAACCCAAAACTGGGATATGATTTTGGAGATCTGCAAGCTTATTGAAAATTTAACTTTGCCTCACTAAGCCTTCTTACTCAACAAAGTTCATAAAAACCACATAGGTATATAAAGTACTCTGCTTGAAAATTTGTTCTGTTCTCCAACCTGTTCCACCAACCTGTAGCTGATATCCATCTACACTGTATTTTCAAATATTGACCAGGGACAATTTCTCTTCCCAAATCCTATCCACCAGTGCTCGTTAGTGCAATTTCTCTGTGAGCCTGTAATCAGCCCTCATTTCTAGGCCATCTTCCCTTTCTCTCTTCACTTGCAAGTAGTGATCCCATCTAATCTTATCTCACTTCACATTTCAGAACATTGTCCCTTCCTTTCCTTTCAGAATTTTAAATAAAATAAAATAAAATAAAATAAAAAAATATATTGTAACTCATTTTGTTATCTAAAGTATTGATTCCTTTCTTTTTTTTTTTCTTTTTTTTTCTTTTTTTTTTTTTTTCCCTTTGGCAGATTTGTTTTACTTTTACTTTGCCCCTTGCTGTTTGTTTCACTAGCAATTATCACATCATTTTCACTCTCATTCTACTCTGGAAATGGCGTTAGAATAATTTAGCTCTCCTTTAGACATTGTTGTAAAGTATTCCTTCTCTTTGTAAAGGACTGCCTGCTTGCTATTTGGCTTTTAAGATCAGGAATAAAGATGTTAATCCTTGCTCAAACAGTCCTTTGTCATTCAACGCCTTCTGGGTCTCTAACCTTCGTCTCATTTCTCAGGTACAGCCAAGCTATTCAGTCCAAAATAAAAGACAAAGGAGGTAAGTAACACCTTCATAGCACTGCAGATCTGCTGCACATCAGGAGCTGATTATGATCCCAAGTACATGAGCCAAGGTTTAGGACTGATCCAAATTCGGTCTCTGCTACTTCAAAATCAAACTAAATAGTCAGCACCCAAACAAGCGTATCTGTAGAGATATTTCCTTCCTTTTTCCCTGCTACCTGACACCAGGAAATCTTTAAATTAAAGCTCAAAAACATTCAAAGATTTTGCTTGTATTAAGAAAATTAACAGAGTTCAATGAATCACAGTGAAGGCCCATAGATATCTGTATCCACTGGTAATGTACCAGATCTCCTACTGTGTTAAGGGCAAAAGAGTCCACACTGTAAATGTTAAACAGACAGGTCATTGATCCATTTGTTTTCCTGTGATTTTCCCAGGCTTGATGTCTTCTCCAGTCTTCCTGACTACACCCATTATCTGTTCCAGCAACTGGCCTACCGCACAGGATGAACTTTACATGATACAAGCCTTTGGTGAATCAGTTATTTTCCCGTAAACATTCAGTTTTTCAATCTAGAATTTCTTAAGGGAAACTATTGCTATAAAGCAGAAAGACATTGAAATCATTATGGGATCCACATGTTACAGTGACAAAGTATTTGCTTGTAAATATTTTACTTTTACAGAATAAAAATGAGCCTCTTTTGTTTGCTTATCTACTTTTGTTTGAAATGATATTCCCCTTTGACACCGTTTCTCAAAAAAAAAAAAAAAAAAAAAAAGCACTTTAAATGTTTCATGCAGCTTGCTTCATTTAAGAATACTGGCACTCACCTCTGGTTTAGGTTGGGATTTTTTGCCTTTTTTGGCATCCATAGCATATTGTGTTCAGTTGCAGATGGACTAACTCCAATAGAGTTTAAGAGCTGTTGTCTTACTTTCAGGTATTTCTGAGATCTGTTAAAGTTCCTGTATCTCCCTGTAACACAGGATGCATTTTAATACAGAAGTAGGTATTTTTCTTGCATAAGAATTTTAAACAATGAAAGACAAGGCTAGGAGAAACTGGCAAGCAACAGGCTTCCTAAAATTGAATCTGAGATTCAACTGGACTTTATGTATGTTTCAGAGGGCTGTTTTCAAACCCTGTCTTTTGTCCCTCTTTCCAAATCTACATTCTGCACATTCCAAAATCTTCCATGTTCCTTTTGTGTCTGTATCCATTGAGTGTTTTGACATGACAATGCTGAAATTAAACAGAATTAAGTAATTAACTGATTGTTCATTAGAAAGCTGGCAGTCTCATTCAAGACCAAGCAGCATTTAGGAGTCCCAGGAGGATTCATTTTTCACATAAAGCAGGCCTACAGATATTCGGCCCACAGGGCAGGAATGGCAAGATGAAAAGGAAAGCTCACAGTTACTGATGCTTAAATTAAACTGATTGATAGCACTCTCTTTGTTAAAGAGGAGAAAACACTTAGCCCTCTATTTGCTAATGACATTTCACCATCTGCTATAAGCATTCCCTCAAGGAGGGTTATCAGGCAGGTACCTTGGCTGAACTGCCTTGCTGTGAATACTGTAACAGATACAGTGGGCTGCAGTGGAGTGCGCTGAGGGGATATCCTATCACATGCATCAGTAATTTTTCTTAAATTGGAAACTTAGTTCAACTCTTGTTGGTCATGGTCAATCTCAGTTGACAGGGCTGGTTTGTTTGAAGTTATTTAATATGCTAAGTGAGTGGGATAAACTTTATGGATAAGAGTAGGCAGTTTCACAAAGTTGGGAAGAATTCTCACCACCTTGCTGACCTTTTCCTCAGAAGCTATGGTTACATTTCAAATATCTCACTCCAAATTATTTCCAGTTTTCTGAATTTATTTATGCAAGCATTGCATTCCAGAAATTCTAGTTCTTTGGCACTTAAGCCATGGGATAACTGGTTTAAATTGCCTTAATTTGCTTTGGAGAAAAGGTTCCTATAGATTGCATACACCTTTGTCCACAAAATCTCACATTAAAATCAGGGTGAGTAGAAAGCAGCAAAAATATTTTTGATGACTTAAAGCCCACAGATTTGACAAAGCTCTTTCATTTCCCAGTTCTGTGGCAATTCCTCTGTCTTACTCATGATCATGAAAGGATTTATATGATAAAGTTTTCTGTGGTAACGAGTGACAAAACTTAATGACTCACAAGACTCCTTGCTTGCCTGCATTACTGTAATTTGTACTTCCCTACTTCTTAGCCCAGAAAGAGTGGTACAGTTGCAATGGCTATGAAAAGCCTTGTTTGGTTTTTTTTTGCTTAGCTCTACTAGTCTGCTGCTAAAAAGGCATTCTTACTTTCAGCTTTTGACTTTTTCCCTCCTGTACCACTGTGCTTGAATAATATGCACATCATTAGGGTGTGTTTCAAAGGAAATGCACTACTTGGCAATCAAGGAGGAAGCACATACTGTGCTTAATGATTAGCTGGCATTTAATCATACATAAATCTATTATGGAATTAAAAATCTATCACGGTGCCAGCCTCAGGAAAAGAAATACACAGCTGCAGAGATTACTTGTTGTGCATACATACAGTCCTGTCCACCCTTGCTCTGATTACAGATACGTGAGCACTTTCCTGAAGCATTCTCTGAGAAAATGAGGTACAAATTCTGGATTATATTTGCTAACAGAGGTTAAGAAAATCACAGAAACTATAGTTTAGGATAAGTAATAGCAAGTATTTTGCTAAATGAGTAGTCTGAGGCATTAAAACAAATTTTCCTTGCATCTCACACACACAAAAATCGCTGATCGTCTGTTATTCTGAGAGACTGAACCACCCCCATTTGACCGTTTCTTTTACCCCCAGTTACCCTTCTTCTTTAGCTTTTATCACAAATCTGAGTTTTCATTTTGGATAATTTGTTTTTAAATCTGAGGTCTGTATCATTGCGGAAAGAGTCAGTTTATATTTTCTTTGTTCTTGAGGTTGTTGTTGTTTTTATTTTGTTTTGATGTTTCATGATTTAAAAGCTTTTCTTTTATTCCAAAATCATTTCCTAAAGTAGATCTGCCCAGTTTGTATGTGTCTGTGTGATTATTCCTTCATTCATATACACATAGCTGTACACATTTGCCATTGTTTTTATTTGTGTTTAAAGATAAATGATGTCTGTAAAAAGATATCTGTTACAGATTATGTGCATGAATCATAGAATCCCTGAGGCTAGAAGGGACCTCTGGAGATCATCTAGTCAAACACATTCTTGTTTAAAGCAGTGTCAACTAGCGCAGGCTGCTCAGGACCACATCCATTTGGGATATGAATGCCTCCAAGAATGGAAACTCCACAGCATCCCTGGACAACCTGTTGCAGTGTTTGACCACCTTCACAGTAAAAAGCTTTTTTTCCTATGTTTAAATGGAATTTCCCACATTTAAGTTTCAGCCTGTTGAGTATTGTCCTGTCACAAGATACCACTGAGAAAAGTCTGTCTCCATCTTGTTTACTCTCCCTCATCAGGTATTTATACACCTTAATAACCTTGAGCCTTCCAGGATGAACAGCCCCAGCTCTCTCAGCCGTTCCTCATATGACAGATGCTTCAGCCCCTTATTCATCTTTGTGGCACTTCACTGGACTCACTCCAGGGTGTCCATGTCTGTCTTGTACTGGAGAGTCTAGAACCAGTTCCAGAACCCAGCACTCCAGATATGTCTTACCAAGGCTGAGTAGAGGGGAAGAGTCTCCCCCCTTGACAGACAGGTTGTGTACTGAACATCCTGAGACGATATTCCAGGTGTTAGCAAAGACAACTGGAGAAGGGATGGTAAAAATAACCCTTTTATTACGGGGTAATAAGACGTATTGACACAAGGGCATTTGAATCCTCCACTGTCAGCAATGTGGGCCTGCAGCAAAGGCCAACATCCTCATCTGCATTATGAAGAACATTGCTAGCAGCTCTAGGGAGGTGATGCTTCTTCCCTAATCAATCCTGGTGAGAAATACCTAGAGTGCTGGATTGAGTTCTGGACTCCACGGTACAAGACAGACACAGACAAACTGGAACAATTCCAGTGAAAGGACCACAGAAATGAATAAGGGACTGGAGCATCTGTCATACTGAGGAAAGGCTGAGACCTGAGACTGTTCTGCCTTGAAGGCTCAAGGAAAACTTCTTGGGGTGTTGGTCTAGATGATCTCCAGAGGTCCCTTCCCCTCTGTAGTAGGATTCATTTCAGCTTAGTTTTACTTTACTTTTTCTAATATCTATGCTGCGTTTCCTGGTTCAGCTAGCAAGATAGAAAACACACAGAAGTCTACTTCCTACCCACATCTGAAGTCTACAAATAAAGATACCTGGGGTGGCTCTGAAGAAGGACTGTAGATGGTCTGCCCAGTGAGCTGTAAGCCTTTCTGATGCAAAGCAAGTAAGCAGACCCATATCTCAGCAATGAAGTTGAGACATGAGAAGACAAAGAGATTTTTGTCTTTCTCATAGCCATTCTGATGGAGTGGATCAGTCTCTGCCTGAACATGTGAGGAACAATACAGAAGTTTTCACAACTGGAAACCTTACGTTTGTTTGGCCCACAGTAATATAAAACAGGAAAGATATTATAGGGGTACTTCATTGTTAAAGTTCAGGTTGATCCACAACATATTGCTTCCTCAGCAACAATGTGAGTTACAACATACTTTCCCTGTATACTTAATATTGTTGCTTAAGATTATACAGCATTTACAATAGAGTCATACTGCATTTGACTTAGCATTCATAATGTCTCCCATTGCAGATAATTATCTCCCAGAAGACCATTGCTTATTTAACTGAAGTTTTGCAGGTGGGATCCAAACATATGGTAAGCACTCTGAAAGCTGCTGTTGAAATGCAGAAGATTGAACAGACTGAATGAGGTGCCCCACATCGGACCGCTGACAGGAATATCTGCAGGTTCAAGTCGACAAGAGAGTAATAAATTACAAATTGAAGTGCCAAGAACACCAGACTTTTTTTTTTCCTTTCTTTTTCTTCTTCTTCTTCTTTGTTTTCTTTCTGCGTGCAGGTTTCACTATTGTTCCCTAAGAATGCTAGAATGTTAGCAGAAAGAATTTGCTGGTTCAGATTCCTGGATAACATTTCACTTTGGTGAAAACTATTTGCCTTGGCAAGAGGTTTTCAGTTTTCCAGCTATCACTAACATGTGCATACAAAGTCTGAATGAACAGATACTTTGTGTTTAGTGTTCTAAAAGAAAATAAACAAGTACAAATAAGTTTTGCACCAAACATCAGTTCACAATACATGATTCCCGCTGAACTGAGTCAACAGATACTGATGTCAAGTGTTTAGTCCCGTAACACATAGCAAAGTTCTCTTTTTGTCCCTCAAATGGTGATATATTTGGATGCAATGGCAGGAAATAAGCACTCTTTCTTTAACATCAAAGTGGAGAAACTGGATCATTTCCAAGAGACAGAAAACAAACAAAAAGCAAGCTGCTGCAATCTCTGTAGAAGCCTGCCCTGTCTGTCAACAAAGGCAGATAAATTACAATACTGATTGAATGAGGACGATGGCACGTGAAGAAAAATCAGCACACACTGTAACAGGCAACTGAAGACCAATTGATCTCAGTTTAGTGTAGTCTAAAATATCTTAGTCTACTCAGACACCCCACACTGTAGCTCCCTACAGAGGATGACTCTGAACTTATCCCATAGTCATTAATATCAAATAAGAGCTTTTCAGGCCTAGGCAGTTTTGTGGTATCAACAAAGACATCTAAAAAGGTCACAAAGAGAAAAAAAAAAAAAAAAAAGTAGAGCAAAACAATCCCAATCATTTATTTTACATATTTCTTCTACAATCTTTTAATATAACAGAAAACATGAACGCACTTTTTTACTACTGTCATTATCAGATAAGTGCAAGTTGCAGCTGTTTTGCTGCAGCTTCAGTTATCAGTACTACAGCTCGAGATGAAGATGCTTCCTTGTTTTACATGAAAATAAAAGATGGTTGGCACAAAAGCAAGTAACCCGATAAATATTTAAGGAAGTAACCGGGCAACTTTCGGGTAGAATATTTGAAATCTGAAGACTCGTAGACTTTTTCTTTTTTATTTATAGTTGCCTGTATTTACTGAGACTCACTCCAAAATAACCCTTCTCTACATGTCCTGTTATTTTAAATATTAATTGCACTAGACCACTAAAGCACTAGAGGGAGCTCCAAGATAGAGTCAAAGCCAGCCCTACTCAAAAAGTGGAGGCTTAGAGTGTGCAGCGCTAGACGCAAACCACTGTATCTGATAGGGTTGTGTTTGCCACTCGTTGCTATCTCATATGATTACCGCCATTTCATTGTTGAGAAATTGATAATACTCTACTTTGCAACAGATCTCCTGTGACAATACAACTGCTGCTTGCTGTCTCGTGCTCTAACAGAAGAGAGCTGAAAGCTGCCATGGAATCAGGGTATGGCTTCCTAGCAGGGAACTTACATGATCATATAATTAAACATTATTCTGCATACATGCACAAGAGGAAAATTTAGACTACGCAAACTGTCTTAACTCATTTATTTTCTTTTCTTCAAAAGGCTTGACTCTGTAGTGTCAAGTTACGGGTTTAAACTTTTGTATGAAATACTTTATTGTACTCCAAGAAATCTACTAGACACTTCATTTTAGAAAACAAGTATACATTTTGTAGACCAAAATAGACATTTAATGTGCAGAAGAGCTATTGCAAAACATTAGAAACAACTGGTCTGTTTTAGTAATATGTCACTTGAACAAAGTAAGCAGGACAACACGGAGCCTTGTTTCACTGCTCTGGAAATTACAAGGTGAAATGTGAGTGGAGGGCCATTCACTTTGGAATTCAGTCTTTTGGAGGTCCATCTTCAGAGAACGTTCTGGAATAAAGAATCAGGATTTCTTGTTGTGCTTTATGAGTTTCTTTGTACAAAGAGTTTGTCTTATTTGTACTGCAAACAAGAATGCACTAGCACATAGAGCCTTGGGGATAAGCTCTACAATAAAATGAAAGGAATAATTCACCTGCAGATGTAATATCAGATCAAGTTCATCTTTACAGACTCCTGAATCAAATGATAGGATTTTGCAGAAAAGTGGAAGCTAACAGTTTTTTAATGCAAAGACAATTATCATGAGTAACCCTGAAAGCTTTAGAGTGGGACTCTTACACAACTCTCATAGTAGGAATTATTTCAGTCCAGCCCATCTCTGCCAGTGGCCAACACCTTATACCACAAAGTAGTTTCCAAAAAGGAATTCATGAAATAAACTTACTCTAGATTCCTTCCCTTCCTCCCTTCTCCCCACTCCCACCCCCCCTCCCTCCCCTTCAGCTCCTTTCTCAGAGAAGAAACCTACCTTTCAAATATTCTCTCATTTTTTCACTGCATGTCCAGTCTGAGAAGTTCCTTTTCAGAAACACAGACACAGAATGGCTGAGATTGAAGATCATCTAGTCCAATTTCCCTGCTCAAGCAGACACCTGGAACAAGTTGCCCAGGACCATGTCCAGACAACTTTCGAATATCTCCAAGGAGGGAGACTTCACAACCTCTCTGAGCAACCTCTTCAATTTCTGTCAACCTCACTGTAAAGAAGTGCTTCCTGATGTTAAGAGGAAACCTCTCGTGTTTTATAGTGTCCATTGGCTCCTGTTCTGTCACTTGATACCACTGAATACAGACTGATTCTGTCTCTGCACTCTCCATTCAGATATTTGTACACATTGACAAGGTCTTCCCCGAGGTTCCTTGGGAGAACCTGAGGGTCCTCCTCTTCTCTGGGCTGAACAATCCCAGTTCTCTCTTCATAAAATAGATGCTCCAATCCTTTCATCACCTTTGTGGCCCTTCACTGGACTCTCTCCAACATGTCCATGTCTCTCCTAAACTTGGGGGCCCCAAACTGGACACAGTACAGTGTGTGTACTCACCAGTGCTCAGTAGAGGGAAGGATAACCTTCATCATCCTGCTGGTGATACTTTGCTAATGTGGCCCAGGATACCATTAGCTTTAATTGTGGCAAGGGTGTAAGCTTCAGTGTAAAAATGTGTTGCTGTGTAAAAGCCACTCATTGGATGATGATGCTCTGCCAGTTTTATGAAAAACATTTTCAACCATTCCTCACCACAAAACTAACTCCTTTCTCCAAATTCAAAGTTTCCATTTGAAATTTTATCCTTAAAATAAAATGATATTCACAACTAGGCAGAACTCCCAGCTCAGTAAGCTGTTTTCTCCCTCTTTTAATCTCTCCCAGGTGGTGTTACAGTTTTTCCTTCTCTCTGCACCTCTGCAAGCACACCACAAAATTCTCCTCCACTGTTTCATTTATTTGTCATTCACTGCAGGAAGAGAAGCATAGGCCTATCTGCCCATTCATCTGCATCTCACTGGATATGACTACTGATCTACAGGTCAGTAGTCACATGAGTGACTACTTCACTTGAGCCACATTAAATTCATAAAAGCACTGATTCCAATAGACACTAGATAATGGAAAGAAGGGAAAAAAATAAGTAAAATAAAATAAAATAAAATAAAATAAAATAAAATAAAATAAAAGGAAGAAAATAAAAGTATTTCTTATTTGTCTGCTTTTCTGAATGTCTATCTTGGAGATTTAATGAAGTTTATAGGCATCACGGAATCTCTTCAGATACAACAGGCAAAAAATAAATCTATCATTCCACGCTTAATTTGTTGGTTTTATTTCAAGTGCCACATTTGGGGTTTGCAATTCCAAATGACGGTTGCTGTTACAGTATATTTGAATATTACTAATCCTTGCAGGGACTAAGAATAAAAAGTTGGTTTTTTTTTTTTTTTTTTTTTTTTTTTTTTTTTTTTTTATAACATAAGTGTTTTCAATAGTAAGACTCAGGATTTCATTAGCTTAGAAATTAAAAATAGAAAAAAGACAACACATTTCAAGATGAGTTAGAATTCTTTGGAACAATTCTGATCTGTTGATTTTCCAGCAGTACAGCATAACTACAGTGATCAAGGAGTAATATACTCCAGACAGTGCATGTTGGTATAATTATGGCATGCCCCAGGTAGTATTATAAAACTTAAAATCAGTGAACTTGAACCACCCAAGAAGAAAAAGAATTACTCCATCAGCACTGCCTGGGGTGTCAGCATTCTATTGTGGAGACAGTAGAGCAGACCTGTCTATCTACTCAGTTCTAGGCACCTTGGAAATACTCTTTTTGTTTGTTGTTTTTTTGGTGTGTTTTTTGTTGGTGATGGTGGTGGTGGTTGGTTGGCTGTTTTTTGCTTGTTTTTTTGGCAGCAGGGGAGAATTTTTTTTTGCTGAAAAACAGTTATAAAACACAAGGCACTGGTGAGAAACACTGGTTTAAAATTATCTATTAAAATAAAGAAAGAAAGAGAGAAAGAAAGAATCAGGAAGACCTTGAACATCCAGGATGGAATTTCTCTTGTGATAGATCCACTCTAATATACTTTAATTGTGAGATAACTGGAGCTAATTGCAGTCTCAAATTGAACAAGAAGTCTGTGTGAATCAGTTCAGAAATGGGTTTTAGGCGTGCACTCTTGGGAATACACCTGAACTCCTGCCTGTTCTTGAACGAAAAAAAAAAAAAAAAGTTTCCCCCTTCTTTTCAGATAATCAAATTGTTCAGTGAGGAAACTCTGAGAAAATTAGGTCTTTTCACCCTGGAGAAGAGAAAGCTTAAGGGGAATCTTTTCATAGTATTCCCATGCTTAAAGAGCAGCTATAAATAGAACAGAGATTCTGTGTTCATGAAAAGCCACATGGAGAAGACAAAGAGCAGCAGATAAACAATGCACTGGGAGAGGGAGAAAGCCAACTGTATCCTGGGCTGCATCAAAAGAAATATGGCCAGCAGGTTAAAGGAGGTGATTCTTCCTCTCTACTCTACTCTTGTAAGACCCCACCTGGAGAACTGCATTTAGCTCTGGGGCCCTCAGCACAAGAAGGATGTGGAAGTATTAGAACAAGTCCAGAGGAAGGCCACAAAGATGACCAAGGGGCTGAAGTACCTCTCCTACAAATACAGGTTGAGGTAGTTGGGGTTGTTCATCCTGTAGAAGAGTCCTTGGAGACCTTGTAGTGGCCTTATCCTGCTTCTTTCAGATTGCTCTGAGAACTTGCAACTACTCTCTCCTGAGCTTAGCTCTCAGGACTTGTAGGGCGCAGAACAAAAGAGAATTAATGTTCAAGTATAGGAACCAACAGGAAAGGAAACAAGTCATTTGCCTCAAAATGTCAAAATATCTCATGGTAGCATTGGGTACAACTATATAGCACCAAAAGTAGTGAATAGAATATAATGGGAATAATATCAAATACTTACTTCTCACTTACAAAACCCACTGATTTAATAAAAATTAGATTAAAATAAAACAAGCAATCAAAAAAAAAAAATAGTGGGCCTGCAAATCTATGAATTATTGGCTAATAAAAGTTAAATTACAAATTTGCTGAATTAAACTCAGCCATCAAGTTCCAAAGCCTATTTTGGCCTGGCCATCATTTTCCTTCACTTTTACCTGAAAAAATTTCTTTACATTTGAAGACCTACAAATAAAAGAAAGGCAAATAAGTCAGATAGATATAAACATAAAAATAAAACATGTCTTCCTAATATTTAATTAGATTTGCAACTTAAAATGTGGAGCTAAAGAGGAATCATTACCTAGCAGTGACTGTGGCAGGTCATTTGTAAGTATCCAGTTGGACTGCAGGCACCAAAGATTCTGAGGTTCATAATCCTGGAGCGCAAGTATCAAGAACATCAATTCATGGCTGGGAATCATTCTCAAGCCTTCAGGTATTATCACAAAATACACACATAAATTAAACATAGTAATTTTCTAGAATTGTTCATTTATTTCAGCATAAGTGATATTTTCTCAATTACCAATAATGCAATGGAAAAATATCTGAACTTGTTCTGGAGCCAGCAATGTATATGGCCACATCTGGCCCATTTAACATCCCAGTCAACGCGTCTGGGCACAGTTCAGGATTAATACAGCCCTATTGCTTCCAGACCCTTTATCAAATATCTACTGCACTGAATGGAAATACCACTATGTTTGCACCTCTCTTGCAGATTTCAACATAGCATTGTGTTACTTTGGATAAGTAATCACAAAATGAACAACAACAACAATAACAATTTAATGGAAATTTGTGAAAATATGGCATAAAGTACTTGGACAGTACACAAATTAATCTACAAATGAATTATTTAGTAAGGAGAGGGTGGGAGCAAAATTTATGCATATTTTTTTTTCTTTCTTAAGTGAGGCATGTAAGCAAACAAATCCCTCTCACAGTAAGACAGCTACATGATGACTTTCAGGCTATTTGCCACTTACCAGTATCATGTTAATCTTGAACTGTGTGCTGAGGGACACAGCCAAGGATACAGAGATGGCTTGAGGCTGTGTACAGGGACAACAAAAAGTGTAAGTTTTACAATAATGGAAACGTGGAGCTGTCCTGGGATTTTTATACTCTCATGTGACAGTGCATGGAAAAGAAGGGTTTGGATTTGTATTTCCTGCTTCTCTTCATCAAATGAGACGTTCTAGCCACTCCGGCTCCATATGGTCACTTTACTCATTTTTGGGTAAAGACAATCATGTTTTATATTATTTTTTTCTACATTCACACTCCCTGATTTTTCCAGGACACTCCATGTCTTCCTGTCTCTCCATAGATCAGTTTCTGCTGAAATCAGTGGAGCAGACTGTACTGTTTCTGAGCATGTTTTACTGATGTGGTATCTAAGGATGGAAAATTACACAGTTGTAATGTTCATTATCAGCTCATCTTCACTGATTGTTATCAGAGAACAGGCAGCACCTCATATCTGAGTTCATAAGCCATTTAGCAAGGGAAGCTGATTCTGACATGACAACTGCCTCATTTTTAAGACATCTAAATGACATCTCACATTGGATTTTACTCACCTGCGCTGCATATGGCACATCAAAGTAGGCTGATTATTTTGAGCAATTATTTCATTCAGTAGAACAGCACAAATTTTGACCTAATGGCAAACCCTAATCTTTTGCCCACTTACTTTTTTCCTGAATTAACATTCAGTGTTCCATCACAAGACCTCTAACGAAGGGATGATTTAACATACAGCAATATCCAAAACAATGAAATTCAAAGCTGTCACAAATAAATCAATCGCTATAAAATAATATAACAAGTTAACATGATGCAATAATAAATAATGGAATCATATGCCATTGTAAACAAACATGTTCATCTGAAAATACACAATGGTCATGTTATAGGTGGGCTCAAGCAAATGTTTACATCTGTTCTGTAAAATCATGGGTTTAGTACCATCCAAATGCATGAACCACAAAGGCTGATGTTGTAATTGCAGTGATGCTACATACAGATTATATTTCCTCCTAGGGGACCTTTATCTGTTACTGATGATCTGTTGAGAATGTCTGTCATAGCCAGTATGATAGTTTTATCAGAGGGAAGGACACAGAGGGACATGCAGTACTGCAGAGCCTTTCATTAAATGATAAGAAAATTACAGAAGTTTCAAGGGTTTTCTGAGAAGGATGAGCAAATGGGAATTCTGATACAAACACTATGTGAATAAACAAATGCACTAGAGAGAAGTGTCCTCAGCTCACCCCTTATTAAATTAGATAGCCTGGTTTGAAAAGTAAGAAAGTCTGCTGGAGAAACAGCTGGACTACTCATACTTCATATGACTCTCACTTTCTTTGTCATAAGGCTCAAGCACCTGGTTCAGTTACCATGGGTCAATGAATTACAGTGCCTCAGCTGAGCTTCAAGAACAGTCCAGAAACAACTTTCAAACTTGATCTTATAACAGGTGAAATGCATTTGCTTTAACACTTTTCATCACAGTTTGAAAACATGTTTTACTTTACATCTACAATGGGCTAGGAGCACTCCTGTGGACAGTTATCACAGTTCAGCTGATGCATTTTGCAAGCAACTGCAACTCCATCCATCCTGAGCCCTGGAAGTCATCAGACATGGGCCACCATTCAACTGCTTGCAAAAAAAAACCAGCAAACCTTGATTGCTGAACTTGAAGGAGATAAGAAAGGAAGACTAAAAAGATAAGATAAAAAAAAAAAAAAAAAAAAAAAAAAAAAAAAAACAGAGAAAAACTCATCATGTATCTAAAGAAAGAGAAAAAAAAAAAAGTACAAAAAAAAAAAAAAGTATTCAGACCATGGAAGAAGATACATTTAACTTTTGTACATCCTAAAGGGATTCCTACTTCCACATCTTGGATTAAGTATACTGAACTAATGGTAATACTTTTGAATTTTGAGTACAATGCTGCCTCTTAACAGAAAAAAAGAGCTAGACAGAGTTTACAGATAGTGTGGAGAATGAAGTCTTCTAGTGCTCACTCCCAGTCCCATCAGTGACCTTCTGTGCACTCGTTCACATTTGGGGAAAATTCAGAATACAGATTGCATGTCTGTAATTGGTATGAGTCAGCCTCTTTGCAGCTGGATAAATCCCAAATCCTCCCATCAGTTTTATGGTACAAATTGGGGTTTGCAATAATTTAACTGGGGGAGGGTGCAAAGGAGGGCCAAGATCTAGTTCCAATGAAGCCATAAGGACAAGATTTCAATCCTGAAACTTATGAAAGAATAGATTCTACAGTAAAAGGATAGAGGGCAGAAACTGCACTTTAAAGAAAGGCGAGGAGGGAATATATATATTGTTAAATTAACATTTATTAGCTGACCTCTCAATTATTTGGCTGTTATGTATAATCTCTCTCATTACCTATAAGACTCCTGCCATTTTGCCCCCATGCTTGCAACTCAACACAATTTGCTTCTTTTTAAAGACAGAAATAGTGATAAATACAAATATCTAATTTCCTTTGGCAATAAATACTGAATAGCTAGTGTACAAGAATAAGAAGAAATAAAATTAAAAAAAAAATAAATCTGTTTTTGAAAGTTTCACAATAGTTATCAGAAAATAAATCTTCTTAATATAAATTGTTTCAACTTTGTTTACAGTCATTCAGCTATTTCCAGTAGTAAACATTACCACACATCTTGTCAAGCTCAGAACTTTGGCTCCCTGGCTGCAGCATACCACTCTCTGAGCATATGTATGTGGGTAGAATGAGCACATTGAGGCAGAACAGATCTTATTCCTGCATCTATGTTCCCCCCACCTCTAGAGTCTTTGCTCTCATCCTTCCTCCCCACTATGCCAACATCTCCTCCAGCCTTCTTGGAAAGCCTGTGCCAGATGAAAGCTGATACAGTGGGATGCAGCACGGGTGTGAACAAGCAGGAGGGGAATGAGCACACAGCATCAGCAGGTTCAGCTGCATAAAGCTTGCCAAACTTGGAGGAAGCAGGCTGCCTTGTGCACACAGATGAGCAGGTGACAGTCTGCTTCCTTCCAGGGGAGGCTGGCAAAATGAAGGAAATGATCCTGGGTGAGCCTCAGGGGCTGTACAGATAATGATGTTTGAGGAGGTGGAAGAAGGAAAGCTTCAAACTGATAATCATAGCTTCATTTTTGCCTTCCTTTTTAAATGTTCTTCCTGTCTGCACCTCTGTTGCTCATCCTTCTCTGTGCTGCTGAAGCATAAAGTAGGGGACATATCTTTACTGAGACAGTGTGGCTACTTAGCTTCCAAACCAAATTACAAGGCAGATGAAGCTAAGAACTGTTTGTTTCCTTCAACACAGGTGCCTTTTAAGCTACTTCGGCAGTGTTTTGTAATAAAGTGTTGAAGAATATATAGCACATGGAAGGTTGCTAAGCTTTAAATTCACACCTCAGGTTATTTCACTGCATGGAAAAGTTATGAATTAGGAAGGAAATGGATGTAGTTTTTTTGAAAATACTTGGAATTTAAATGCAGAATTAAGAAAAGAAGTGCTAGTTTACATCTAATCAGAGCACGAGGTAAACCAGTCTGCAATACTTTTCAGGTCTTCCATCAAATTAGCCTAAACTGTCGTTTGACTCAGCTCTGCCCTCAACCATTTGGTCAGAAGTGTTTACTTCCAGTCAAGCTTAATGTCTTGGCTTTCTCTAAAGTTTTTACCAAGTTGTTGAATTCGCAGAATTTGTAACAATTAAGAGCAAGTTGTCAACAAGGTCTACTTTAGACATTGGTGGCATATCCGTTAAGATGTCTGCAGGTCCAAAGGCCCATTAGATTGTCTGTCTATTAATCTCCACTTGCCATGGAGACATTCATACAATTCAACAGTGCTAACTAGAACAGTTCTGCAGAATATTCTTTGACACATTCCTGTCATAATAAGTATTATAAATATGGCATTTATACTTCCTGGCACTGTCTTCAAAAATATATCACAATTAGTTTAGAGTTTCTGCATTACAAACACCAGAACACTGAAATTTCTTAGTTGCCAAGAATAGATACTGGGATGGACAGCTAAATAGAGAATAAGAAGAAAGATTATTTGCCCAGGGTTAAAGTTAGTCTTAAAGTTAGTCTTTTGTGCATTAGTTATATGTTTTAAATTAAACAAAATGACAACAACAAAGCACTTAGGGCTACAGTGGCTTGGGTATACATACTGTCAAGCACTACATATAGGTACTTCTAAGGACAGAGAGATTTTAGGAAAATGGTATCTTCAGGACACTTCTCTAATAGTATGCACATAGATACAAACTGTAAATCTACCAGTAATGAACTAAGAAATTAACTAAGACTATTCTCATCTGTTTCTTTTTCATCGTTTTCTCACGTTGCAAGAGTATAAAATTGCAAGCCTTTTACTGTAATGAATTTCATTTAAAATGCTGGTTTGAAATCATTTAGCTATATTACCATCATCTTGCAATTATTCTGCTTAATTTTTGCAATGTTAACTAACTACAGCTGTTTCCCTTGGCTCATCAGTGATTCCTTCTGAACTTGTGTTCCATTTTGGAGGAGCTGAACCCTTCCTGGAAGGCAGTCCAGAATTTTCATTTATCATATTTCTCTCCAAGAAACTGTAGCTGTTGATAAGTATCAGACAACTTGACTGCTTTCAAACACCACATGTTCCAGCTCTCTGCTCTGAAATGATGTGTTTTTCTAAACTAAAACTTCATTTCATCAAGGATAACTTCAATTCAAAAACAAGATCTAAATCCTAAGCTGAGAAAGATTGCACTGCAATTCTTTACCTTTTCATAACATCTTTCAGATCAGGATCTCAGATGCTGAAACATTTAAGCTTGCTTAAACTTTTCCATTTGTGAGAGAAACAACAACTTAAAGTAGAAGAAGTGGAGACAGAAAATAGTTATGATCCATGGGACACCTGAGAGGGAACTCAGTGAGACGGTGACAATTCTGCTAAAAATCTCTTTTTAAATGTTTGTTTCTGAACTTGCAGTATTTACCATGACTATTTCATTCCCAAGACCATCCTTTATTTTCATTATACTCATTTTTTTCCAGTTTAGAAACAGTTGATGCCCTCTCCAAGAAAAGGAATCGTGAAAAATAATTCTTAAAAGAAATGCATTACTTTCACCGTTTCTTGTTTGCATCAGTTTTGGTGGTACGAGAAAGAATCTGAAAATTCTTTCTTCAGACTGAAAAGGAAGAAACAGAATAAAGCAGTTTAAAAATTATTGGTGGTTGGCTGCATCAATAGCATGTTGGCTTTTTCCCATGTTGCCTTAGAGGCATGCTATGCATATAAATTTACATACCTCCACAAACAGGTACAGAATGTACAGGTGAAGTTATTTGTTAATCCAACAACATGAGTATAGCACTAATAATCCTTACCCTTACCTGCAGCTAGGTCTATCTCCAAGGAAATAGAAATATGCAGTTGCTGAATATTACTCTATGATCAACATTTGGCAATTTATTGCTCTCTTTTGGTGTTCCTTGCTGTCAGATTGACTGAAGGGAATCAAGTGCTGTTGAATTCACCCCAGAACGGCCAAAGAACAAGAATTATATCTTTCTTTCCCCTTAAGATTACGAGTCAACAAGAGAAAGAAAGTAACATATTCATATCATCCATTTGAGAAATGGAGAAGAGCATGAATTGTAGGCTAGTAAGTGTTATTCTCATACATCATAGCAGAAATAATTACTAAAGCACTGTGAGGTTGTTTTTTGTATGTCTGTTTTGTTTTCTATTGACAGAATACACTTGGAGCACAAGCCTCAATGATTTACAATAGGACTCTGCTGTGGTTTAACCCAGAAGACAGCTAAGTACCACACAGCTGCTTACTCGCTCTCCCCAAGTGGGATGGGAGAGAGAATTGGAAAGGTAAAAGTGTGAGAATTCAAGGGTTGATATAGGGACAGTTTGATAGGTAAAGCAAAAGCCATGTATGCAAGCAAAGTCAAGTCAGGAATCCATTCACTGCTTCCATCAGCAGGCAGGTGTTCAGCCACTTCCAGGAGAGCAGGGCTCAGCATATGCAATGGTTTCTTGGGAAGATAAACGCCATCACTCTGAACATCCCTGCCCTCCTCCTTCTACCCCAGCTTTTATTGCTGAGCACAACACCACTTGGTGTGGGACCTCCCTTTGGTCAAGTTGGGTTAGTTGTCCTGGCTGTGTCCCCTCCCTGCTCCCTGTGCACCCCCAGCTTCCTCACTGGCAAAGCAGCATGAGAAGCTGAAAAGTCCTTGGCTCAGTGTAAGCAATGCTCTTCAACAAGTAAAACACAAAACACCAGTGTGTTATCACCATTTTCTTTAAAAATCCAAAACACAGCATTGTGTGAGCCTATATAATGAAAATTAGTTCTATCCCAGCCAAAATCTGAACAGCACCTAGCCCTTACTCCATACCATTTACAACATGCTCAGGTCCCATACATCCTCATTAATCACCACCCTTTAATTAATACATAGATATCATTCCCTTGGTCTAAGGATCACCTCTTTGAAATGTTCCTAAAATGTTCATTAAATGTCCACTGAGTTCTTTTACTCCATGACTTATCTTCCATCTGTTATGGTGGTAATTCAGGACAGGAAAAGTGGTGTGTTGCATGAAGCTATTGGATGCCAAAGCCAGCTCAGGTCAGGTCACTGCTGCACTTGCTATCTGTCTTGCAAGGCTCATCCTCCATTGGTTTGAGTGGTTCATGCTATAGGAATTTCCTATAACATGCAATTCAGATCATGGGTTACAACAATTTATAGGAATCCATCACAATCTCCACCCCTGGTTCCTTCAGACAGGGTTTAACATTGCAATGAGCTCCTTTCCTTTCCATGGTCTGGCTAGCAGCAAGGGATCGGAGATTGTAATGGATACGCCTTATCCATTACTTATATCCTGAACTTTCTTCTGAAATTCCAACAATCATTCAATTCATAAGCAGTGGCATAAAATGTGATAAAGGCAATGCATACTCATAACACAGTATCATGCCTAAGTAGTATTTTTTTTAACGAATAGAGGAAATTGTACAGGATAAAATATATGTTGACTTTTGTTAGTTATTTGTAAGTACCACATAACATTCAGACAGGGATAAATACAATTCAGTGAAACTACTATAGATTGCATTGACTTGTTCAGGCTGTCACAGAAAAACAAAGCATATGTGGGGTCATTAATAAAGACTAAAAGTATCTTCCACAAAATAAAGAAGAAACAATTTTTTCAAATTCTGTGCAGGACTTGATTGTTTCAGCTGTCAGTGACATTGGACAGTTTAGGAACTGAAATAAAGGTGTGATTCTCCACCACAGATTTTTATTAGACTAAAACTAGTGTAAAGAGATGTCAGATTTCTACTGCAAACAGAAGTTATGGCTGCTGTCTGAATACCTGAATAATTACTCTGTTACATGACTCTACAGGTTATAAAGAGGTCTTAGAAAATCCTGTCTCTGATGTAAGATTAAGATAAGGTGATAATCTTACACTGGAGTAAAAGGATATCAGCTGAGTCAGTTGGCCATACAAATGCATTTTTACTCATGGAAATCTGGACTAACTTCACTGAATTTTGCAAAGTTACACTTGCATAACCAAGAGCCACTAGCTGCCTACCTATGAGATAGAGAGCATGTCATAAAAAGGAAAGCAGTCTGTCATTTTTATCAGTCACTGGCATCATAAACCGTGAACTTCAACTGATACCAACTGGCTTAAAATTGAATTTTAATGATAGAAATGAATAGTCAATGTTGAGAATTCTCTCTGCCAAAGTTAATGATGGATTTGTTTGTTTGCATTTTTAACTACAAGTTATGACATTGTGATGGGTGTTCATTGAAGAACTCATTTTCAGCTTTCTCCAATTCAAATGCTTCTTAAAGGTTGGTTCTCAAAATGGTTCTCAAGGCAGCTGTCTCAACAATCTCTCAGAGGATGTCTCTATGCACCAGGTCTCAGGTGTATACTGTTCCTGTTCCTTTTGTCTATGTACTTGCATACTGTCTGGAGGCCCTGATAAGGACAAAAACACTTGCCTGAAATAGTTTTCAGTATTTGTTGAAATGGCTTTCATTAGATCTTGACCTCATGCAAGTGTGAAGGGCATTCAAATAAAGACAGCAAGTGGGAGATCCAAAACAAACTGAAGGAGACATTTTTTACATACAACATATTTTTAATGAAACTCATTGACACAGGATAGCTAGTGCTAAAAATTTATATATGTTTGAGAAGAGACAAGATAAGAACACTGAAAAGAAATAAACAGGGGATGATTAAATGCACAGAAATCATTTCTACCTCAGGTAGTCCCTGCACTACAAACCATTGTCAGCTGGGAATTTTCTCAGAGCAATTGTCAAGATATTATTCCCCTAAACTTGTCTTCTTTCCGAGGCATTTGCTTTAGGCTTTTGTTCAAGACAAGAGAGTCGTGCAGAATGACCTAATACAGCCTCTCTTCTGTGATGCTCCTTGGCTTGTTTTCATATACAGAGTACAAAATGGACTTTAAAACAACAAATGCTGAAACAGATGGTTATGTCATGGCCTGGTTCTTCCCCCACCCCAGGACTTACCAGTTCTATATATTAAGGCAGACACTCCTTTAACCCAGCCTGTTTTCAGTTTCTGGGTTTTTATTTCCTTACAAGGAGCTAAATGGGAGATTAAGACAATACATGTAAAGGCCCTGGTTCTGCCTTCATTGTTTCCGCCTTTAAATGTTTGCCAAGATACGGCTTATCTCAGACTATTCTTGTTTGCTTTTCTTACAGACCAGTATTCAACTGCACAAATAACCCAACAGTCATCTCAACAGTCATGTTAACATAATGTATTCATTAACTATTTTAGCAGTTCCTCATCCACCACTGTGAATATTAGAGCTTGACCTGGACACAGAAGCTATTGTCTTTAAGGACAAGCATCTATTTGGTTTACAGTTCATTCAACTGAATTAGCTTGAAGTGATGATAAGCACAGCTGAGGTTATTTAAATGTGAAGGAATATAATCTGAAACTCCAGATTTATATTTTCTTTACACTGTGGAGTTGTCTGTAATTGCTATTGTCAAATGTAGCTTTGAAAGATCACAATGGAAAGCTGAATTTTCTTATTTTTATTTCAACTGATTTTGCAACTGCAACACTTTTCAACACCTGCTTTTAAATTTATACATCTTCTGTGAGAGGACAGACCTTCCTTCTTCAGCAGAGATGGTGCTTCTGGTACAGCAGGACTAGAACTAACCCTCTACAGTGCAGTGGGAGGACCCAGGGACATAGCTCCATATCCCAGGGGTTGATGGTATTCTGGCATTCGGGAATCAGGGTGAGAGGC
Source organism: Anas acuta (assembly GCF_963932015.1). Classification (NCBI taxonomy): domain Eukaryota; kingdom Metazoa; phylum Chordata; class Aves; order Anseriformes; family Anatidae; genus Anas; species Anas acuta. The sequence goes on along the minus strand of NC_088980.1, from coordinate 125,890,843 downwards.
AAGACACCTACCAAATAGTGGAAAAATATGAGGAGTAAGGGTTAAAAATCACTATTTCTCTAGATTATCTGGGGAAGCACTGTGTTTTTTCTTACCGTCTTCACTCGCCTTTTCCTTCTCATGCATGTTTCCAATCCAGTTCACATCCACAAGGTGAATGCATCATAAAATTTAGCAATTCTTTGGTTGGCAGATAAATTCAAAGCATTGCTTGTATACCAGTCTGTAGATTTAATAATTTAACTGTAGAAAAAAAAAAAAAGGAGCACTGTTTTTTGTTTTGTTTTGTTTTGTTTTTTACTTTTTAGAATAGAATAAAGTTTGTTGCTGAACAGAGAAGAGAGCGAGTTCTGCTGTAAATGTCTGAGGACAAGTCAAAGAGTTCAGTCCTTGCTACTGTCATGCCAGAACCTTTTATAAACTCTGAATTCACACCAATATATAGATAACTACTGCTGGTTGTACTCTCTTAACTGGATTTTTTCATGTAAAAACAGATAAGCCTCATTCCAGTCTCATGGTGGAGAATTGGGTACAGGCTACAAACACTCTCGGGTAACTTTCATGTTTAATTTACAACTGCAACACCCAACCTCACCCTGACATTTATAATCTTCTCAAGAAGTAGTAGATCATAATAACTGTTTTTATATCCACCAGAATTTTAGAAGTCAAATTTTCACTGTGTGTAGTACATAAATGGACATAAGGTATAAACAATTTAATAAAAATGTTTAAACTCCCAAAGGCTTCCCTGATGGTCCACGTTTACATTAGATTAGATTTATCATATAGCTACTTTATGAGGGCTCTGAAGTTACAGGACTGAGACTGAATCCATTTGGCTTGTTTTTCTTTTGGACTTTCCCTTCTACTTAGTTGTCAAACAGCAGAAGTAGTATGACCCAGAGTTTTCTTGGTCAATGAAAAATAAGTTTTAATATAAAACTTATCTCTTTCAACAGCATTTCCTCTAAGTCAACTCTAAGTCAATAATGCAACTGCTGGAAAGTTTTTGATGCACTACTCACCAATTTTGCCATATGGTCTGTACCACCAAAATGCCTTCAGTCTTGTTTTGGAAGATCCAAAGCAAAACATTTCTCACAAGCAAAAGAAGATTTGGGTGTTGTCAGGAAAGTTTTCACGGATAGTGAAAAGCACCAGCAGCTTACTGAAATGCAGAGAAAAAAATAACAACATGCAGTAATAAATCACAGAATCACAGAATGTTAGGGATTGGAAGAGACCTTGAAAGATCATCTAGCCCAATCCCACTGCAAGAGCAGGAACACCTAGATCACGTCACACAGGATCGCATCCAGGTGGGTTTTGAATGTCTCCAGAGAAGGAGACTCCACAACCCCTCTGGGCAGCCTGTTCCAGTGTTCTGTCACCCTCATCATAAATATGTTTTGTCTCACATTTAAGCAGAACCTCCTATGTTCCAGCTTGCACCCATTGCCCCTTGTCCTATCATTGAATAGAGAAGAGCCTGGCTACGTTCTCCTGACACTCAACCTTTACATATTTAAATAGTGTATAATGGAAATAAAGGCAACAATTGGCTCATGAGATTTAGTGTTATATATATAATATTTAATATTTAGAAATTATATGTACATTTAATTATATTTCAATAAAATGAAATATTTTTTCCTCTTGAAGAGAAGGATTACATGTATGGTTACAGTTCTGAAAAGCAAAAAGGAAATAAAATTAGACACTTTGCAAAGTGCAATATCCAAATGAATTCCAAAGATGATTTTCATATTTCAACAGTTAAATATATCTTAATTTTTTCTAAAACAATGAAAATATAAATTTTCCACATGCTCTGTAGATTAAAATTTTTACCTACAACTGATTTTATAGTACATTCTGATTCAATGACAGATATTCCAAAACATTAATATATCAAAGAAGATATTTATATTTACTTTGTGATGTTGTACAGTTAATGTGTTTTATTTATAATTTTTATTATTCTTATGTTTTACTTAATAAATTGTATAAAAATAACATAACACTGTTTTTTTTTATACTTAATACATATTGGTTACTAGGTTTATTATATATTTCGTTAAATTCACTATCATCACTGCAATCAAATTCATATTACTTATGAAACAAAAGGAATAGTAGAGTTACTATTAAAGGTAAAGAAAGAAATGGAGCTTTAGGAGAGGGAGGAATACAAGGGATCAACCCAGGAGAATGAAAAAATTCTGAGTATCAAAGAAAACAAAAGAAAAAGTGGCATGGGAAACATGAGGACAGGTGTACAGGAAAGAAACAGAGAGAATGAGAGAATCAAATTCCATGAGATGGAGAATGCCATTCGGTATCCACTGAACTCAGCTGAATTTGGAAGCTGTTCATCATCTAACAGGACTATCTAGCATTTTCTAGAAAATAAATGCCAAATAAATGGAAAGCATAACTAGACATAGACTTGGAGGGACTGAGTCAAAGAGATCAAATAATAAGGAAGCAAATAATGAATAGCAGGAAAGAAAGAAGAAAGGTTGAAAGGTCTTCAACAGGTTGAAGAGATAAGGAGGCAAACAATAGCTTGAAAAATGATAACCAGAAATCACCAGAAATAAATAATATTTCAGAAAATGTTGTTAGAGGGAGGTGGGAAAAAGAAATGGAGGGAGGGAATTTCATTGTAAAATGTGAAAATAAATGTGGATGTAGGGAGAGAAACCACACGAGATAGGAGAGAAATCCTGTGTGAAGCAAACTGCTAGTGAAGAAAAGAAGGAAATGTATAAAGATGGGTGGAGGCCTGGAGAAAAGCCCAGTTGTCAGAGCTGCAAAAGAAGAGAATGAGAATGGAAATTTGAAGAAGAGTTAGCACAATAAAGTATAAAATTAGAGACAGAAGCATGAAAGAGATCAGTGCAAACATTCATTTATTTCAGAAATGAAGCTATGCTGTGCATATTTGTCTGTCTGAAAATATTTTTAGGGAAAAACATTTTTCCTCTGTACAAGCAAAGGAGAAACAGTACAGCAAAAGAAATGGACCAGCACTGCCTAATGTCTAATACACTTAACATTGATATTTTTCTGATTACCAACTCCTTGCCAGCCAGCTCTGTTCAAGTGAGTCTGACCTATACATTTTTTCAATGAAGTAAGCTCAATCATGACCAAAGCTCACAGGCATGGGCACCAACCTTTTGTGCTTTCAATTGCTTGCTTGAATGGCTGCATTGGCCTAAATAGTACTCTCCACTGAATTGAGCAACTTAACTTTTTGCACTGTGGCTAGTTCCACTGTCCCATGTTAGCACACAAAACAGAGGGGCAACAGAGACTGGGATGAGGAAAAGAAGGAGCAGAAAACTGATGCTTCTCCTTCCCTCATCCACACAAAGGCCATAAAAGCTTCTGCTTCTCTTACTATGCGTCATAAATGCTCACGGATGAAAAATGAAATGGAGGAAACAGAAAGAAGGCTGACACAAAAACAGAGGAGATCCTTCATGATATTATGGAAGAGAAGAGGAACAGAAATGGCAGAGATCATGGGTGGTGATCCTCTCACGAGAACTGCAGTGCTGCCAGCTGGGTGGCCCACAGGTGGCCCATGGCTGCAGTCCGTCAGGTATGCACATACCTCTCAGTCCCACCCTGCCATCATGGCTTGCAGTTTCATTAATGCACCTGCTGAGGGCCTGCTGGGCTCCTCTGACTGCCCAAGGCCTTGGCGCAGGACAGGTCCTCTGGCCTATCAGAGCCTGTTCGAACTGGCCATGAAAAGAACTGAGGGTACTCGGGTACCCTCTTCTGTGAGGGTACTCAAGCACAGGCACACATTGCTCAGAGAGGTTGTGGTCTCCCTCCTCAGAGATATTCAAAAGCTGTCTGGACATGGTCCTGGGCCACTGGCTCAGGGTGACTCTGCTTGAGTGGGGGTGGTTGGACCAGATGGCCTCCAAGGGTCCCCTCCAACCTGTTGTTCTGTGAAGGCAATGACCTATTGCTTCCTTCTGGGAGGTGGTGGTCTTTGATGTTAAAGACTCTCTGTACCCATGAGGGATGAAGCAAAGGCGTGTGAGGTGGGGAGGACTCACAAGCCAGTGCTCCCAGTACTCCCGTGTTTGCCTATCTGTTTTTGAAGGGGTTCCCCATAGCCCGTGTTCAAAGCCTCCTGTGTAGTTGTAAGCTACGTTCAGTGGTCATAGCTGACCTCCAGTGACCTCAGAAGTGGACAGGAAGGGATGGGAGGCAGCTGAACTTACTTTTGCAGATGACAGCACTTGGGACTTCAGGAGGGGGGAATTCAAGTAACTGTGCCCTGAGTGGAGCAGATGACACAGTTGGCCAAGTAAATGTGAAGTACCTAGTCAGCCTGTTCTTTTCTCTGCATGAAAAATGAGAAGAGTGTTGCTATGAGGACTTGTTAATGTTTTTTAATAATCTGGAAAATAGAAACCTAGTAATTAATTACATATTATTAATATTTATTCTCAAACTAGGATGGAAACTCTTCTGTCATAGATGATTCATGATACTATGAAGCTGCCAGTGTCACCTATGATGTCAATTCCTTGGCAAGAGGGAAACTTGCTAAAGTAGACTCTGAAATGACAATTTTTATCTTAATCATTCATCACAGTTTTCTTCATGGTCAAGAATGCCTTTCTCTGAATGATCATATTGTTGAGATAATTAAAACAATATAAAATAAATGGGATGAATAAATGTGTTTTTCTTACAAAACTCAGCATTGAATAAGGAGTATTCTTTTGTGACTAGATTTCTGCATGCAGCAAGGGTGTTTATAGCAATACAGATGGCTTGTGATTCAACCTTAATTTAAGTTTCTGGCTAGATCATGCTTTGTATCAACTGGAACTATAATTTTAATACCAGTTCTGTATTTAATTCCAAAACTGCTGGAGTTGTGTATTTGTTTACATATTTTGATCCAAGATAAAATCTAAATGGCAGTAAATAAACAGCATCATGAAATCACTATTTATTTATCAGTATTAACAGTATTCATGTGAACTAATTTTCCAAAAGGGGAGTTAAAGATCTTGTGAGTTGGTTTTATTTTTTCTTTTTATTATTATTAATACTGTATTTATTTTCAAGCATTTAAACTTTTTTAGCATGTTGCTGAAAATGCTGGATTTGTGATGAATACTGTTCTCACTTGTGCTTTTGTGTGATAGGCTTTAATTTAGTAAATACACTTCAGAAGTTATGGGCTCCAAGTACAGATATTTGCTTATAATCTTACCTTTTGGGAATAGCACCCTGTGGAAATTTTCTTTCCTCCTGTAAAATACAGTAGTTTATTAGTTTTGCTATTTTGCTCTACTATTTTTATAGAATAATTATTGTACATAGATACCTTATGTAAGCATATACCAGGAAGAAAGAAAATTTGCTTAAGCTGTAACAACATTACTAGTACAAGAACAATGGGGTATGACTAAGCTATGAAAGCTGGAAATAAGCTTAGATTACATATTTTAATCATTGAAGAAGTGAGATTGTGCAGTAGATGCTTTGCAATAGATGATAGGGGCACAAGAAGCCAAACTTATTTTAAGACACAACCTGACAGAAAAGTTTGACACACTGAAGAGGTGTCATGGGAGAAGGAGGCATGGTTTTGGTGTTTTCCATGGTAGTTTACAATTTAAAGCCTGATGCTGTGAAAAGAGCCAGAACTATTTTAAGTATGAACAAGGAGGCTCTATCTTCCAGCCCTTTGATCTTTGATCTCTGCACCCAAATGAGGAGATGGCCTCAAAAATTGATAGTTTAAAAGCACTGGTTCAAAGACTTGGGAAAAAAAAAAAAAAAAAAGGGGGGGAAATAGAGGCGTTTGAGGGCAGACATGAAGTGTAAAATAAAGAAGAGAAAAAGCAACAAAAAGTACTTGACAAAATGGTGCCTTTTTGTTTGTGATAAACCTGCTCTTAATTCTCTCCACTTAGCACTTCGTTTCAGATGAAGAAAGGAAATAGACTTGCTGAAATTCCTGTAATAATGATAAGCACGGGAAGCAATGCCCTGAAACGGAGCTCTCTTTTTAGACCTCCATGTCCAGAATATTAAAATTATTAGGCTTTTTGCAAATCAGCTGTGGCACAAAGCTTAGCAGATACTCCTCAGATATCTTTAAAAGCAGCATAGTGGGACAAATTTAGGCAAGTTCTTAGTATGTGCCTTTTTATTCCTGAAAGTGAAGTAAACAGCTAATAGGATTATAACCAACCACCAGACTGTGAGCATGCATTAGCAATTTCAGTAAGACTAAACAGTAACAATGAAGGTTCATGTTTCTTAGGAAAAAAGGGAAGGAAAACACAAAGATGTGAATTTAAGAAAGCACATTTTAGTACCTTTATAGTATATGTTATACCTTACTCCAAATTTAATGTAGGAACAAGAGGAGTTCAGGAGAGATGACAATTTGTTAAAAAATCTGTTGTAAGGATATCAACTATTATAATGAGGAAGAAGAAAGAAAATGTACCAAGATGTTTTTAGGAAGATTTAAAGTTCTCTATTATCCTTAAAACACACAGCCCCATCCAAATTAGGCCAAATCATGACCGGTGTTAATCAATAGCCTAAGAATATAGTCCAATTCACAGAATAAAATATCTCTTCCTCTAGTTAACTATGTCAAAAGTTATCAGACCTTAGTGTTAGCTGAAATACAAAGCAGTAGTATATATTAATTCATCATTCTTTGTTGGGCTACTTCTGTTACAGGCCTGGAAAAGTTTTTCAGAAATTATACCTCATCTTCCTTACACACACTGTATCAGCCAGACTCCAGAGACCAAAGGGAAAAAATAATCTATCATGTATAAAAACTCTGTTTTAAACACAGCAGCAAGGTTCACAGTCAAACAGAGGTACTACCATTTGGAAAATTATCTAGTGTTTTCTTAAAGCTACTTGAGCAGACAGTGTGGAGTCATTGCCACTTGAGAAAATTATGCAAATGCCTTACCCAAACACTCCTGACCATAAACCATGTACTTGTACTGAGCCCCTTTTGGTAAAGTACAATGGATACACTTCATCAGCAAAACTTTCAAGTGTAGTCATGTAAACCCCATAAACATTTGGCATGGCTAGGCTAGAAAGGAAAATTCCACATGCATTCACCTGAAATCTAGCTGTCTCCCATGTAGTACAGTTAAGAATATGACAGTTGCTAAAATAATATATGTAGGTGTTTAATGGACTTTTCTCCAGATTAAGGAATGAAGAAATACATGTTCCCAAACAGTTAATTAGCTCCATTTTTAAATCTGTCCCATGTTCAATATTTCATTGCAAGCACAGAAGTGAAAAATCTTAATATAAAAACTGCACAAATGAGCACTTGCACTTCTGTTGAACCTTCCATCTGGCGATGCTGGGGAAGCTCTGGAATAGTGGGAGCCAGACTGAAGAACCACTGCTTATTATTTTGAACACTTTTTCAGAAGTCACATTGAACCTAATAAGGCCACTTCCAGAGTAAGTTCAGTGAATGAGAAATTTACAATTGGTAGCCAGTGAATTAACTGGTCTGTTCTAAGTTTTAGATAGTCTGAATATGAGACTCAAATAATAAAACTCAGAAAATCTTAGTGCAACTATAGAAGAAAAAAGAAAGTTTCCACAAGCTTTTGTAAAATTAAACTTTTGCTTTTGGATAAATTACTAATCCATCAGACTGATCACTGTCGCACCATGCTCTATCAGACATGCCCATTATATGCAAGGTTTAAGGAATTTTATTATGTGAAAATGACCTGTTTCTAAACCTTACTTTTGTACATTACTCCTACATGAATTGCATTATATATAATAATATGGACATTAACTGTGGGCCTGACCTCAGAGGTCCTAACAGCCCACAGTCTTAGTGAGTTAGGTGAGAGCTTTAAATTCCCTATAGCCTTGATAATTAGACTGATACATTCTCATATGCAGTCATGCAAAGAGCATTGTGTTATAGATGAAGTATCCACAATAGTAAATGGATCTCTGTTATTTAAGGTCTGAAGAATTGGCATTGTCCTTTGCAGATTACTGCAAGAAACTTTGTTATATTTATCTTAGTGGAATTTGAGTATTGAAGAAATGTAAAGTTAGAAATATGCATGTATTTTCCTCATGGAAAGCTAGGAAATACCAAAAGTATCTGTCATATCAATTACAGCTAATGCCAAGCAGCTATTATTACCAAGAACTTTGCATTAGAGCACATAAAACTTGATAAATTCCCTAGTTTCTTAAGCTCAGCAAGCTATTACTTTAAATTAAACCATTTTGCTAGCCAGAATCAGTCTGTGCAACTCCAATGTCCTTACACAAAGCACTGTAAATACAAATGGCAGCAGTGATAAAATAGGCAACATTAAAGTAGGCCATTGTCTCATGGAAAAAAAAAAAAAAAAAAAAGTCTGCCTAAAGTTTTACCTTTTATTCTTTTTTGAAAGGGACACCACCACCGTCCCTCCAATTTTCCTATTTCCATAGTCAAACCTAAGACTCCATCAGCTCTGGTAAAACTGTTAAAATAAGGAAGCATTCTGTTTCTGTTTTTTCTCATTTGTGACACAAGTATTTAACTCAATCCTACTGTATTCCTACTGCATTAATGTTAATGAATATGTCTCATTTAGTACTGCTAAGCACCTTTAGACTGCCAAATGGCCAGTGCTGTTGAAGTACACTGTATAATTGTGACACAGTAACATTAGACAATGTCAGCCTGCTATTCCAAAATTCAATTCTGTGGTTACATGTCAACAGGACACAACATTACAAAAAGTGCCCACAGCCAGCAGGAGCCTGGGGAACTGCAGGTTACAGGGCAAACAGCCCAGATTAGAACCACTCCTGCACAAACAAACACAAGATGAAGGACTGCAGTGTAGCAGGACAAAACCACTTTTGAGGGAAGGTCTTGTGGAGAGATTAATTATAATACATACAAAAACATAACAGTTACTAATACCTAATAAATCATTAGTGGACGTAAGCAGGGAAGTTACTTACTGCTGTCCTGGATACATGTTCTGAACTGTGGCTGAAATACAGAGTACCTCCTTAAACAGAACCATCATTGAATGGGTCAATGAACCACATAAAAATAATATTTGTTTCCTAGCACAAAGAATCACCAACAAACTGGTGTTTGGTTATGCTCTCACACACAGTAAGAAAAGTCTCTTCTCTATCTGCTCATTACAAGACTACATCCTGTGATTGTATCTCCTCCACAACACAGTATTACATGCACTGCAGCATAGCATTCTATCATCAGGTGTGGATTTATTCTTTATTCAAAAACAAAGACAATGAGATTGTCTTTGACAATGAGAACTGCTTACCTTAGGGTAATCAGTATGCTAATACAACTTAGCTTTTTGCAGGTCCTATTTCAGAGTCTCCATAAATGTTTTCCTGGTTCATTTTCTTTCCCATAACATGATAGTGCTGAAGCATCAGTATGAAGCATTAAGCTAAAGCCTGCGTTTCAGATCTAATTCTTGCTGAGGCAAGAATTCTGCTTCTTCCTTACAGTCCTTGCTCCACAGAAAGCTCCCTTGGCGTTTCCTTTATGCAACATAATCTGTATGAACCGAAACACCTTTTGCAGTTTGGAAGACCAATAAAAGTTTTTCAGTCTTTCTTCAAGGTAGTTGGTCTGAGGAGAGAAGGTATCTCCAGTCTTTAAATAACAATACCTGCCTCTTTACTTCAAGATGTATGAAAGAAATTTCATGGCTGATCTGACTGGTACCTTGACATTATTGCCCCTGCTCTTGGGCTGTCTTATGAATGTCAGGCACAAATAACTTAGCCTTGTGTCCTTTTTTTCCTTCTGTGTCCCTAAGAACAAGATACAAATCTGTTTGAACACGTTGGGCACCTAGCTGTCCAAACACTTTGAGGGATTTCTGAGTTTCAGCATTGCCACTAGTGTTGGGTTAGAAGCTTGGTTTGCTTCTCCTCCCGTATTTCACACAAGGCTTGGGGATTGCAATGAATTTCATACAGTTACTGCTGGACTTCCACCTCCATGTGCTGCTACAGATGGACAACTGCAGTCTCAGCTGATGTTGCTGGTGTTGCTGTTCTGCCAGCCATTTAGGCAAGATTTTCATCTTTCCCTTTGTGCAGAAGAATCCTAAGAATTTCTTATAACACACAAGAATGGGAAGATCCAGTATGCTACCATCAAGAAAATTAACTAAGCACAGTTATCTTTTAACTTTTATATACCTATATAGATATGAGAAATCTGCTTTTTGTTCAGTTAAGTTTCCTTATATCACAGTCACAATTTACACAACAATAGAAAAATTAAATCAGCTATAGCTTTTTGGCTTTCTTTCAAATCCAAAGGAAAAAAATAAATAAATGGTGCTGTTCTGGAATCAGTCCTAAACATACATTCTTGGACTTGTTTTAAAATAGTTCTTTATTCCAAAAATAACTCCATATTCCAAAATTTTTGATTCCGTATGCACTCCCCATCTTAGAAGCTTAAACAGTTTTTAAAAACTTAAACTCTGCACGTATTCTTTGTTTCTGAAAGGTACTGCGAAGCTTTCATCTCTGTAACAGGTTGATTAAAACAAAACTTTTCAAGGCAAAGATTTAAAATATGATTCATGGCATAATGACTTTAAAATCAAATTCAGGTCTGATGTAAGTAGATGCACCACTGATTTTTTTTTGTAATAATGACTCATACCAGCTCTGACTGTGGGTCTATTAGAAACTACAATCTTGATACCTTCATTACTGCAACATTGGCCAATTTTGTTTCCACCTTAACTTTTAATGGCTTCTGCCTCTGTGTTTTAGAGCAGTCTAAGAGTTAGCAAAATGGAAGGGTCCACAACTCATTAATGCACCGGAATTGGACAAAGGGCATCTGGCCTCAACTAGCACAGACTGTCTGTGAGTTCCTGTCTCTGGGGCTATTTTTGTCCAGTTTAAATGCAGTAGCATTCAGGTTCTGACTTGAATGATCAACTAACGATGCAGATTAAACAACACAGCTCCAAATATGTCCGTTCTCAAGCCTCTATATCCACAGGGTAGCAATGGTATCATATCCTGCTATAAAGCTACCAAAAGACAGCAGCAGATGATGTCTTCCATAGAAACATAGTGAAGGGGAACACATACTCACACAGAACTATTCCAGTGACACCAAAAGTCTGACTGGTTACCTCTCTGCATGGTCTCAGCTCTGCCTGAAAAGCAATTTCCTTTAGAGAAGCTGCTTCTTTAGTCATAGATAGGCATGCAAAGAACATCTCCTTTAATCCTTTCCAGGCAGGCTGCTGGTGGGGACTGATTTGCCTTCACAGAAGGTTTTAGACAGGGTTTTCAATCCTATAAGCATCTCAAAAAATTGCACAATAAAGCAGCATTTGGACCAAGAAAGGATGATTATCATTTTGTTAATTTGAAAAAAAATCAATTATATTTTCATTATTTTAACTTCATAAATGGATTTTATAAATAAATATAGCAATATATGTAACTGCCAATTATCTGTTTTTAGCAGAATAACCAGGAAAGGGATAAAAAGGGATGTTATACAGGATACATATAAGGAATCTGAATTAGATTAATATGGAATTATTCTGTGTGTTAGTTTACATAATACTCATTTATACAATTATTTTTTGAACTGTAGTAAAATTAATGCTGATGTAATGCTAAATGAAAATAGCTAGAATTCAAGCCTGCAAATTTCAAGATTCTTCCCCAACATCAAGCTTATCCACAGCTTAACTATTTAATGGTGCAACATTTTTAACAGCACATTGAATAAAGTACCATGATTATAATTTAGAAATAAAAACAGAAATCAAAATGCTACTGAAGTACTGTATGAGTGAGTTAATAGTATTGTAAGAACTCTGGCTTCTGGAATTTCCTGAGTTTTGCGTGCCTGACTTTCTGACTTGGTATTGCACCAAACCTAAAAATTTCCTTTTAAAGAAAGGAACGAAGAAAAAATATACTTTGGGATTTTTCTACATGCGTTTGACTTCCTCAACTCATCTTGTAAATTGCCTAAGTGCAGCTGTACACCTCTTTGTCTAACATGAACTAAACAAAGAGACGAGTTTATTAAGGCAGCCTCTGTAAAGAATAATCAATCATATGCCTTATTGCAGAGCAGTGTTCTCTAGTTAACTAGATCCACTACATTTCACCTACTTTGTCTCCTGCCATTTCTAATCATCATGAATTAGACAAGGTGTACCAGTCTGCTCTTTAAGTTCTAGTAGCTTGCTCTGAAAATTAAGACTTAAGCCAATAAATACCTTTAAAAATGACACGCAACAGTGGATATATGACTGTGAATCTGGACAAGGTATTTATACTCTTCCTACTTAACGTCCCATCCACTCATTTCTTGTCTGTTTTTGAGAGAAGCTCTTCTCAGTAAGGGCTCTCTGTATACTTCTGATTCATGCTAACATCAAGGCCACTTCACAGCTGGTCCATAGAACATACCTGCCATAATCTCCTCAAACTCAAGCCCTATAAGCGGTCTGATCCTAGGAGCTCTGTTGACTTTCAGCAGGACATTGTTATTTATTCCTTTGCTTAACATGAAGATGATCCAATGCAGATTACTACAGTGCAAAACAAAAACTTATGGCCAGACTACCACTAGCTGAGGCACACTGGTTGGTCTTCTTAACAACATCAGTGTAGACACAGCTTATGCATTTGTCACAATAAGTAACAGAATGGAACCCCCAGCTTCTGCAACTCAACAATATACGCCAAGAATCAGGGTCACACTCAGAAGGGAAGATTTTTTTAATTTTATTTTTTAACATCGATTAATTGAAAACACAAAAACCGCTTGACCTCCTTTAAATAAATAGCTTTTTAACATTATTAAATAGCCTCTGTTGAGCTTCATGCATATACAGGTCAGACAGACAACCAAAGAAAATTAGCATTCTAACTGTTGTTTCCAGATAAATGCAAGTCAAATCTGTTGAACACCTTTTAAACTGAAATATCAGAGGCTTCTTTCCTTGGACAGCATCAGACTCCTTGCAGAAATATTGTGTGATCCTCAAATGTGCTGTTTTACTGAAAAAAAGAAGACATAAACCAGTCTAGAAAGTAGTCTTACAATCTATGTTTATTTTGCTGGTCCCACATACAAAGATATGATATGAAATCTATCTGATGCATGATACGAGAACAAATAGCAAATGAAAACCAGAAGATCGTTTATTGTATCCAGTATAAATAGCAGCCAGAGGTACCAGAGCAAAGAAAATCAGACAGGCTGAAAATAAAATTTATAAGCACCACACAAGAGGTACTCTGCACAAAGAGTCATACATAGCATATGTGCTTCTAAATTTCATCCTATTTCAACAAATGTAATCGTGGATAAGCCTTCTGCTGCCACCTGTACGGAAACCTATGTTGCACATAGTACTTCAGGGCAGTGAAAATAAGCAGCCTATCGAATAGAACAGGCCTTTATTAAAACTGGGGACCCAAACTTTTCTCAGTAAGTTTTATCCACACTCATTCTTGCAGACAAGAAGTTTAATTGTTATTCAGGGACACTCATTTTAATGTGACCTATCGTGTAAACTGTGCCCTCTGTTGGACAATCCTATTTATCCAGTATAGAAACTACTCACAAACATAAATTATAGATATTAAAGAACTAGCCTTCAGTACACTGAAGCAGTTATTTCTAGGCTCCTGAGACACTGCTAGTTTGATGAGGCTGCTCAGATCATCCATCTTACACTGAAATCATTAATGCTTTGTTCATGAAAACTTGATGATCCGTAGATCATGCACATCTACGGCATGCCAAAGTGTAGCCCTAGAGGACCACTGACACCTGGTGGTCAATTCAGTCCTTCCCAATAATATCTGCAGATCCTGCAAGCAATGAGCGCTAGCTGAAGTGCAGAGATGACTGGGGTTTGGGGTTTTATTGCGTAAAACTATGCAACTTCGTTAATAGCCTGTATCACAGGGCATGGGGCTGGTAGGGTAAACTGAACTAGTGCATATTGTGTAAATACATGTGTTCTGATCTACAATTAACACGTTTTGTTTTTTTTTTTTTTTTTTTTAAAAAAAGGGGAAGGAATAAATGAAATGTAAATTTATCCTTCAGAGAGCTGTCACATATAACAAATTTCTCTGTGACTTGATTGGATTATATTTTACAGATGACCTGTCAGAAACACATGCCAAGGAAGTTTTACATTACAGGTCTCACTCTGTGTTTATTAATTTACAGGTCTCACTCTGTGTTTATTAATTTAGCGTAATTTGTTGGTTACACCTAAACACAGATGAACTGCAATGTACAAACAAATTCAGTTAAAGCTGCCAGAACATCAATAGTATTGTTGGATTAAACTTACGTAAAGTTTTTCTAATAGGGCAGATTAAAATCAACAAGTCCTTGAAAACAAATGAAATAGTTATATAAAACTGACTTTTTGATTTTAAAAAATGCTTCCTAGGTAAGATTTTCTTATTAATGGAAAGGAGCTATGAGACTTAGGTTTTATTTTGTTAGAGAACTTACAAAATACTAAATTATAAGTAGGAGTATTCAACAATTTTACCCACTTTGACACTGGCAAGACAGTGAGACTGCCAGGACAGAAACTGCCTCTACTCTCCCCAGCAAACTTGAGTGAAGGTATTCTTAGCACTGAAAAGTAATTATAGGGGGTGTCCACAGCTACCAGCATGGGATAGAAAATGCTCTTAGGCCTGTTAGCACTGGTTGCTGACAAGCAAACACCAAAAGCTATGTTTTGCTTGTTGCAGTTATATACAGCTTATAGATATTCTGAGGCTTTCGAATGTTCATCAGAATACAGTAAAATTACTCGACTGCCATCAGAATTTTCAGCCATTCCTAATTGCTTCCTCTCTGCAAAATGATTCAAAGTCTACCTTCCAGTAAATGGGCATCTCTAACTGAAACAGGAGCTCAATTCAAACATAAAAGAAGTGCCATTACCTACTGAGCAGTGAAAAGTATGTAAGTGTTTTTCTATACCTTACCTACAAGACTGTAGCTTCATAAAAAATCTGCAGTACAAATCATCTGCCTCCAAACTGACCTATAGTTTCATTTATCACCAATATGACAACTCTCCCTAAGTGAACAGATTGCTAAATTAGTTTCACTTTGAATCTAGGCTACCCAACCACGCTGAAACATAGTGAACTATTTTAAAGTATTTCTACAAAAGGCGTTGTTGTGTGTACCTTATCTTGATGGCTGTGGCACATTGTGAGCAAACATTTCAGAGGCACATGCAATTAGTAACATAGTTAAGAAGAGTGCAAAAAACAGCCAGTGCTCAGAGTGGAAACCAGGTACATGGGACACTAACACGGAGAAAACTGTACCAAGCCACCACAAGAGCAAAAGAGAGAAGGAGCAAATAGGAGTGAAAGCAGGAGATGTGTGCTGGCATGACTAAGCCAAGGCTGATAGTTGAACTGAGTATCTGGCTGGGCCAAAAGCTACCCAAAAGACCTTTAAAAGACAAGCATCCGGTTTTTCACACCCATCTGTGTATCAGTGGAAGTCCAGAATCTGCTGACTGCTGATGCTTCTAGAGAATTTCACTCGTGTGGCCCACAAATCATTCATGTTTATATGCATATCAGGTCTCTTCCTACACTACTGCATGAACATACTATGAAAAAAGTGGCACTACAAGGCTGCTTTGTAACACATTCCTAAAGGTCCAACTGCGAACCAAGACATTCATCAGTACAGAGACACTTAGCTCCAAAGGCACTGAGCCTGTGTTCCACTCAAGTCCTACTCTGAGCATTTAAGCTAAGTGCTGTTTTCAGTGTTTCAACAATGCTGGTTTCTGTACAGTAATGCATTTCACCCGCAGTGAAAAGCTGTCACATTGCTGCATATCTATTAAATAAAACATTATAATTAGGTCAGCTAATGAGTAAAGAAGATTGAAATATTAACCACTTCAATACCACCACAGCCCTTATACCTCCTCATCTAAAAAGAAAATATCTTCTTTCCTTTGTTGTCATCCCATAACACACATTTTCTGCAAATATCTCAGCAATGCCAGTCCAATTACACAACAGCAGGAGATTATTACCGTATGACAATGTTCTAATTCACAGACATAGCCTTTCTTATATGCTTGTATTTTACTGGGGATAGTCTCCTAGTGGGATAGAGGTAGAGATGACCTCCACTCACCACTGGGGACAAACAGATCTAAAAATAATTTTGTCTGGTTCTAATTGACAACATCATGTTGGCAAATCTCTTCCGAAGACACACGAAAGCAAAATAAGCCATTCCCGCCAGCGTGCCGACCAGCAGGGTAGTGCCAAGAACTCTGGGCGCTCTTTTCTTGGCCACTCGAAATGCAGTTGGCAGAACTGCTGAGATTAATATATTGTTGACATGTCCTAAAACTTTGTAAAATGCTTTTCTCTTCACAACACGCTCATAATAGGCTTCCAAGTTGGGCCGTTTTCCATTTCCCCAGTTTCTTCTTGCTAAACCCAGAAACTTCAGCCGATGTAATGTGACAGCAAGTGACACATCTGCCAAACTGAAGAATTCACCACAGAGCCAAGGCTGACTTCCATCTTCTAATTAGAGATAAAACATAAAGAATTAGTAGCTGATGGCATACAAACACACACATAAGCCTGCATGGGCCAAGATTTAGTTTAGTGTTATTTCAGGATGTTAATAAACAACACCAACACTTCAGCTAAGCTATGACGTTAATAATTTAACATTTTACCAATCTTCTTCCCATTGTTCACACGCTCTCTACACTATTTATGCAGTAACATAAAGGTTCAGCAGCCTGGCCTAAATTTGTAAAGGAAAGAAGAGCCACATTTCAGGTTTTTGAATTAACCCCCTTTCCAAACACTTATTTTTCTCAAGTACATTTCTCAAATCTGGATTAAATGTAACAGGAGTGGAAAAGGAGGAAGGCAGGTTAGCTTTTGCTTAAAAGCTACCATTTGCCTTCAGAATTTATCTTCTTGTCCATGTAACTCAGCTCTATGGTATTCACTCAACAGCTTCTAATTTGCTACAGACTTTCAAGTCAGAAGGAAATGAGCGACTAATCTGCCCCAAACATATTGGCTCCGCAAGAAAACAGTTTGTGTTACCTATCCTTACTTTGTGCCTTTCTTGACCCAAAACCTTGTTGTCTGCACTGAAATGTTTGAGAACTGATGAATATTCACACCATCCACCGTTACTCAGGAGCACAACTGGAGACCCCAGGCTCCCTCTCTAGTCAAAGAAAAGAAGTTAATCTTTCTGAGATGACTCAGAGCCGCACTGCTAGGCAGCATCACACCTCTAATTTCAGTGAGATGATCTGAAGGGGCTTATTTGTACTGATTGTACAGGGAACTTTTGAAACCTAGGATATGAAATTAGGTATCTAGCATAGTTGCCAGTGTGAGTAATCTGCTCCAGCTTAGATCTCAAACAGAACTATGCCATTCCCTCCTCGTTTGCAACATTTTGCAGTTTTTCCCATACTGCAGGCATACAGAACCACTGGCATGAATGTTCACCTGTACCTCTGCAGAAGCAGAGGAACTCTGCAATATCCCTGTCAACCCATTTGCCACCTGAGGAAAGCACACCACAGTACAGCACACCATTGGTATCTATCCATTTCAACTGGCTATGTAGGTCCGGAAGAAAGAGAGAGTCTGTCCTATTTCGCTGAAAAGGTATTTGGGGATAACCCAGTGTGTTAAGGTGACAGAAAGGAAGACCACAGAAGGTAAGCTGTGTGAAAGAAAGAGGTCTGCAGTGGCAGCAGCAATAACTGAATGAGGGATCTGAGCAGTAAAAGTAGCAGACGCAGAGATTGGCCATCAGCTGATAGAAGTGCTGTTCATAACCCCCCCAAATGTCAATACCTCATGACTGTTAAATACTTCAGTTTTGTCTAAGTTTTACTAAATCCTGTGAGCTTGTCAGCTTTCACAAGCTCATCACTATCATACCACTTGACTCACTGGAAAGTTTAACAGAAAAAGCAAGGGGCTGCTGGGAATGGTGACAGACTGTTTGCCAAACAAAATACTACTATCCTGTGTGAGCTAAACCACTTTCCACGCCTCTTTAACTGTTGAGTCAGTAGAAAATTTACCCTCGATTTTCAATTGCTGTTTCAAATCTACTGTCTTAATAGTAACCAATAACTGTTACAACAGCTATTTATAGAGCCAAATGCACCGTTATTGATCTGAGCAGATGCAGTTGATATTGACTGCTGCTTCATTCAACTCCCAGTGAAGCCAGAGGCATTCCTACCGGCTCCACTGGGAACTGTACTAAACTCTCAAAAAGAAGATAACTAATCCTATTTAAACAATATTCAACTTGTATTTAGGTAGATGACAGGTAAGCACCACTGCTTTTCAAGAGGGTGGGGGATTGCACCAACAATCAGAGTGCTTACACATGTTGTTAATTCTGCACATGCCACAAATTCCAGCACCCCAAGTCTGTACGGTATTTAAAAAAGGTCTTAATTTTAACTTACTTGTGTTTAACATTAAGGTCACAAACATTATAGTAGTGAACTGAATCCTACAACTACAACATCAAGAATAACATTTGTAGCTAGTTTTTCTGGTTTTGTTTACAAATGGCTGCAAAAATCATGCAGCCAATTATACTCACACTATGCTGAAAACGTGACCAAGCACCACGACTTCCACTCACTAACAGCAGCAGTAAACTGAACAAATATTTAAAATCAGTATTGATCTGTTCAGTGAACCTAGATCAGTGTATTCTAAAAGTACCTATCTGGATGCACTAATGACAGTCCTATAATGGTGCTGTCAGCTGGTTTACTTAGTCTTGCCAAACATAAGGATCAAGAGGATTTTGCAAGAATAATTCCTTACCTGGTGTTTCCTCATTTCGCCGCTGCAGTTCAGTCTCAACCTGATCCAAAACTTTCTCCAGTTCATCCAGTATTTTCTTTAGGTATTTTATATTATCGTGATCCAGCAGTTTAGACTAAATATATACAGGTTAGTGTTTTAATCACTGTATAGAGTTTATACTTTTACAAGAGAAACTTCTAAAATACAACAGTACTTAGTCATAAAATATAATTTTCTCTACATATTCCGCTGGATACCATTTGGATACTCATAACAATTCAGATAACACTAAAAAAAAATATTAGAGATGTCAGATATTGAGGTCTGCCTCAACCTGCAAGGCACCCAACAACCCAACACCACCGCAGATGTGTACTTACCTCTGAAATCTGGGGGACCAGTCCAAAACTTCAGCACACACTTGAAGTGTGTAGCTGATTTGGGGGATAGAGTGCTTCACGCCTTGCAGGGTTAAATCACTGCATGACTATACTGGTAATGACAGGTGAAACAAATGTTTGTATCGTGACAGCAAAAATCTCACACTAACAACCTGGTAATAGAGGGGTGGAACACAGAGTTTTCTTACTTTAAGGCGCTTCTGTTTTGCTATATAGGCATCTTGAAGGTCTGGATTTTCTTCCGCAAGTTTCTTCAACTCTGATTCTGTGTTACTTATTTGGCCTGATACAAAAGACAAAGGAATGACATTAGATACCCAAATGTACCCATTCTTCAACCCCCAGAAAATAATCGATACTTTGTGTAAAAATATCACACCAAAGAAATGGGAAGTGGTGCTTCAGTGAAGCACCCTTGCCAAGCTGGGATTCAGAAACATCACTGTCTGGAAAACTTAACTGCTGCCTACATTGACCCCACCAAACCTTCTGCTCATCAGTTTGCAATAAGATATATAAAGTGGTAATCTGTCAGGCAACAGCGGAACTCCTGTTATTATTTTTATCTTACTCAGATAAAATAATTTTGCTGCAAACAACTATGTTAAATCCCTGAAATTCTACTACAAATACCTCATGTCTCTGACTATTTTTTTTGCCTCAATTCCTGGGTTCCCAACGTACTTTTGATGCTGTAAATACGCAGAAAGGCCCATAGTGAGGTTTTCAATAATGCCACTGCAAGTCATGTGCACAACTCCACAACAAAAGCCTAAATGCTATTGAATACAGAACTAATATGTTTTCAGTCAGTTAAAATATGACACCTAAATTCATAGATTTTGGAAACGTTTATTAGGGAGTATATGGATACACTAGAAAAATATTCATTACATGGTTTAAAGAAATAAAGGTGTTAAAAATTTAGGTAATTTTATTGGTTTCTGTTACACATGTATAGCATTTTCTCTCCTGAATTTTTGCTTTGCTTGAAAATGACACACTTGCAAGCCTAGGGCATCAAAAGATGCATAAGAAGTTATCTCCTAAAAATAAATATTTCTAGTAATAAACTGAGAACAGAATAATTATAGGGCATGAATCACCTCTTCCTTGTATATGGTAATCACGAGTAGTTCCAATTAAATCTTTTAAATTGAACTGATAAAAACTTCTTTCTGCAGAATAATGAACTCACTGTTTTATACATTCTTTGTTTCAGCCTGATGTGACTGGGAAAGCCATCTTTCAACATAGTATATGAAGAAGTTGAAGGATTTCATCACACAACTAAAGCCTTCTATATGCAATTAATTACTTAATTGAATTTGGTATGCACAAACAATACATAACTGGCTGATGGGTTATTATATCTAGCACTTTGAAAAAGATCAGCTTTTCAAAGCTGAAAACTAAACCATCTGGGAAAAGTTTGAACAAGCAATGAGACTGAACAATGGAATTGTTTAGGAACATCTATGTGCTATTCACACAACACCTGAAATCAAAAAAGTAGGCTCTGCTTTAAACATAAGATGATATGAAAACTTCCCTATTTAGACAAGCGGTAATTTTATCTCCACCAACATAAATGCATGCATATATGTGTCTGTGAACTGAAAACAGTTAAAAGCAACTGGAAACAAGAAGGGAACGTTGACAGAGCAAAAGTCAACTTTGGAAAATGAACTGTAATAATGGCACTATTACCATGTGAAAACAGATAAACTATCAACAATGCCTATGAGTAAATCAGAATTGCTCGGTAAACAGCTATCATCCACATTTGGGGTGCAGGGAGAAGTACACTGATAATTCACATCACTGCAGTGAAAAAAGAATGCTAACTATGCTTACTGAAATTACCTATTCAAGACCAAACCAGATACTTTCTATACACATTTTACTTTTAAATAGACGTTGATAATTGGAACAGCAATGCTGACTTTTGAAATACTCAAGAAGTTTCCAGCAGACAAAAAAGAAACTAATATTGTGATAATATTTTATAAAGGATAACTCATGTAACTACAAGGAGAAACAATCATACAACTTCTGACAAAATAATGGGGTGGCTGATAGGAGAACTGACTTGCTGAAAATTTTGTGGAGGAGGATAACAGTTTGTTGGAAATGGAGTTTCTAAAGCTCACACAGCATCTTCTGTGATGTTATAAAGTTGGTTATATTTAAAAGTACCTGCAATATTTGACTTTGTTCTATGGAGCATTCTAGAATATAATACAAAAAATCATCATGATATATGACTGACCACTGACTGACAAAAAAAAACAGAGATCTCAAAACATAGCCGCAAACAGGGAATCACCATCCAGTGGAGTTCTCAAGATTAAATTTCATGTCTGTTTAGAACTATTTGGTTCTTTTCTTAATTCTTAGGAGGGAACATAAAAGTGTTAATTAAAAGTCTGCCACAGTGTTAAGATGAGCAGGAACATAATTTAGGAAAAAACATCAGGTGATAGCTAGTAGTTGGACTGGGTGATAACCTGGGCCTAAGAAACCAATACCTGCTTCAATACAATCCAGTACAAAATATAATTTGAAGCAAAAGATGCAGTCCACAAAAGATACAGGTCATGTTTCTTGTAGAGAGAGCAGCAAGTCTGCAAGCAGTTGTGAAAATCTAGGTCATCATTTAACATCAGCTGAACAGGGATTACCCATACAATTCTGTAATACAGTAATAAAACAAGAATAAAAAAATAAATTTTTATCTCCTCATTGATACCAAAGGGAACACACTCTGAATTCCAGTTCTGGTGTCCAAACTCAGAAAAAAAAATAATAATAAAAAAAGATCTGCGGGAATGGAAAGATTGTTTGCCAAGGTTTTTTCTTCTAAGTATCACTGAACTTTTTTTAAAACTAAGTATTTCTGAAAACTACTGGATTTGAATCAGGAGTTCATTTAGGGAGGTTCTCTGTTATTCAGGAAACCAGGCTACAAACCCTGCAGCTATTGCTTCTGCTCATAACATATTTTTCCATGGGAAAATGGTATGTGTAAAAAAGTCCTCCAGGTAAAATACTGACCCCAGGGAAGTCAAAGGATATTTTACCACTGATTCTATCAGACTTCATTCTTTATCCTGGTTCTATATTGCTATGTTATTTGCACACAGGACTTTGGTTTAAATTGTACTTCAACAATTTCCATTTTCCAGATAAACCTAGACTACTTCTTTCCACTGCTTTTCCCTGGAAATTTCTTTATAAGAATAAACAACAAAATCAGAAATTAAAATATTTACTGCTGTCACAGCTGTCATTTTCTGCTATGCACAAGAAACATTTTCCAGCATTAGAAAAATTGATTTCATACACACATCAAAAATGACACTCCCTCTTTTCCATTTCCAAATCATAAGACTACAAACCCAATAAGAAGTATATGAAAAATTATCTAGAACTGCAGTATTAAAATCAGAGATACGTGCTCAATATATTCTGCTTAAGGCACACTGAAGACACAAGATGAATGTAATCCAACATCTTACTAAATGACGTGCATTCAGATCTATACCAGTACATACTACGAATTCTGCTTGTAGCATAGGCTGGAATCATGGAGTCCACAGTTAACTCGGGGTGAAGGATGCAGCCATGTGTGTAGGCATCCATAGGCAAGGAATCTAAAAGCTCTCTGTAGTGTTGCACCCTCGGATAATACATGCTCCCTTCTTCTGGCATTAATCTTGGCACTTCCTCTGCAATACAGTTACAAAATAGAAGTTAGAAAAGAATCACATAATTGATCAAAAGTCTTCCGACATGACCTCAGTTAGTTCAACTAGCACAAATGACATAGCCATCAAGAGCTTCTCTCTTCCCCAATGTCATTCAATAGTGTTATCAGGGCTCAGCAAAATGTATATTATGCAATGCTTTATTTTAACCATTGAATAATTCTATACCTATGCAGCAACCCACATAAGCATGTATTTAAGAGGCCTTCAAACCAGGGAATTCAGCATGTATGTTGTACTTCTGGAGTTCAGCCCTCTCACAACATGGGTTCTGATAAGTTACTATGCCTGAAACATTACAACTTAATGCTGTAAAAACTGAGGTACAGGAATCCCACTCAAAACTTCATAGTAAGTTTTACTCCTGCACACCACTGAGTTTTACCCTATCCTCAATCTACCTAGGCCCTGCCTCCTCATTTGAGCAAAATGCCAGTACAAAATGCATATCATGTTGGCCTAACAGTGAAATTTTCTTCATTCCTTAGGAATCATAGCAGAAACCAAAACCCCTGAAACACAAACTGTCACCTCTTCACACCTCAAAAAATATGAGTCTGCATTTTCTTAAGAATTGAACAATACAGACACAAAGAATTTCAGAAGTAATCACTTGCAATAATTTTCTCCCTACATTTTTTTAAATATATTTATTCCATTTTTGGCTCCAAAAATAATTGACTTGTTCTACTTTTTTCCCCCCCCCAAGATTTTTCTGGAATTAAATAGTGTAAATTATCCTTTTTTTTTTTCTCTTGCTGAAAAGCAGGGTCTGTCTGACAATGGCTGGCACTGTGCAACATTATTTTCAGTGGCAGCGTGAGTACAGAATTAGCACAGCACTGTGCTGTCATTTTATCGGTGTCTCTGTGCCACCAGAACAGGTAAGAATGACAGAGGTGTTTCTTTGAAACATTGCTTCTTATGAAGGTACCACAAGGTCATGCTCAGTTCATTTGAAATGAAGGTGTTTTTATCCTTACCACCAGCTACCAGAACAGCCCATTTACCTGTGGGATCATAAACATTTTGTGTTCATGAACAAAACAAACATGAAGTGATACAGAACTGACTCTGACACTGCTGCAAAATACATTGGAAAGATGATGCATTCAAACATCTTTAGGATTACCATCTACAAAGGTTGCTTCAAGGTAATCGATAATCTGGGTGGCCTCACAAATGATATTTTCCCCGTGGATAAGGACAGGCACTTCTCCAGATGAATTTAAACGCATGAACCACGGCTCATTGTGCTCGCTCAGGGGCAGATTTACGTCGTGTTCTTCACACTTGAGGGCCTTCTCTGCAATTGCCAAGCGCACCTGAAAAGGCATTGTCAGAGAATCAGGCAATATCCCGGGCTGGAAGGGACCCACAGCGATCATGGAGTCCAACTCCTGGACCACCCAAAACCCAGACCATGTGTCTGAGAGCTCTGTCCAGACGCTCCTTGAGCTCCAGCAGCTCGGGGCCGTGACCACTGCCCTGGGGAGCCCGTCCCTGAGCCGAGCCCTGCAGGGCCCCTCCCTCAGCCCGCCGCGCCCCGGCCCGCCCGCAGCCGCCTTCCCCTCGCCGCGCGGCTTCTGCAAATGGAGGCGGCTCTGAGTCCCTCTCGCCTCACCTTCTGCGAGGAGAAGGACTGCGTCCAGTGGTACAGCACCAGCGGCGCCGCCGCCCCGCCGGGCCCCGCCATCCCCGGCCGCCGCTCTGGGAGCCGAGCGGGCGGCGGCACGGCACGGCACGGCACGCTGCGCAGCGCCGGGCGGGGCAGGAGACCGGGGCCTGCTCCTGGAAATCAAACGAAACGGGAAATTAAAAGAGAGGGGAAATTAAACGAAAGGGGCTGCAGGGGGGCGGGGGGGGGGGGGGGGGGGTTGCTGCTCGCCCCCAGCCGGCCTCTGGCTGCGGGGAAGCCACCCGCCCGCCCGAGGGAGGCGCCGAAAGATGGAGGAGCAGGTTAAAAGGTCACAGGGCGTTTTTAATTTTTTTTTTTCCTTGAATAGGTATTTTCACCGTGAATGTCAAAAACAATGGCATCGTGCTCTCAGAAAAAAAAAAAAATGTTACCACAAAACTCCTCCTGAATCAGACCCGTGGGTATACATACTCCACTGCCAAACGCACATCGCTTGTAGCACTAGCAAGAAGTAAAAATGCAGAATAATACACATTGTTTTTGTCTCCACTTGTGTCCTTTCAATGGCAAGAGAAAAGGTTTGTCAATTTTATTATTTATTTTAGACACCATCAAGGAAAATTGAACTGGGGGGGGAGGGGAAGAGGGTACATGAAGTAAGGTCCTGTAAGGCATTTGATTTAAACAAACAAACACAGCCTCCAAAACAAACAAACACACAAACAAAAAACACTTGTTCTATATCTCACCCCACCCTGTAGACAGCTCAGGGGGTGCAGTTGCTGATCACGTCTCAGGCATGAGGCCTGCACTACCTGCTGTGTCAGGGTGGCAAGGCAGCAAGGAGAGCTGGTGGGGCGCCTCACTTCTGCGCCTCACTTCTGCGCCTCACTTCTGCGCCTCACTTCTGCGCCTCACTTCTGCGCCTCACTTCTGCGCCTCACTTCTGCGCCTCACTTCTGCGCCTCACTTCTGCGCCTCACTTCTGCGCCTCACTTCTGCGCCTCACTTCTGCGCCTCACTTCTGCGCCTCACTTCTGCGCCTCACTTCTGCGCCTCACTTCTGCGCCTCACTTCTGCGCCTCACTTCTGCGCCTCACTTCTGCGCCTCACTTCTGCGCCTCACTTCTGCGCCTCACTTCTGCGCCTCACTTCTGCGCCTCACTTCTGCGCCTCACTTCTGCGCCTCACTTCTGCGCCTCACTTCTGCGCCTCACTTCTGCGCCTCACTTCTGCGCCTCACTTCTGCGCCTCACTTCTGCGCCTCACTTCTGCGCCTCACTTCTGCGCCTCACTTCTGCGCCTCACTTCTGCGCCTCACTTCTGCGCCTCACTTCTGCGCCTCACTTCTGCGCCTCACTTCTGCGCCTCACTTCTGCGCCTCACTTCTGCGCCTCACTTCTGCGCCTCACTTCTGCGCCTCACTTCTGCGCCTCACTTCTGCGCCTCACTTCTGCGCCTCACTTCTGCGCCTCACTTCTGCGCCTCACTTCTGCGCCTCACTTCTGCGCCTCACTTCTGCGCCTCACTTCTGCGCCTCACTTCTGCGCCTCACTTCTGCGCCTCACTTCTGCGCCTCACTTCTGCGCCTCACTTCTGCGCCTCACTTCTGCGCCTCACTTCTGCGCCTCACTTCTGCGCCTCACTTCTGCGCCTCACTTCTGCGCCTCACTTCTGCGCCTCACTTCTGCGCCTCACTTCTGCGCCTCACTTCTGCGCCTCACTTCTGCGCCTCACTTCTGCGCCTCACTTCTGCGCCTCACTTCTGCGCCTCACTTCTGCGCCTCACTTCTGCGCCTCACTTCTGCGCCTCACTTCTGCGCCTCACTTCTGCGCCTCACTTCTGCGCCTCACTTCTGCGCCTCACTTCTGCGCCTCACTTCTGCGCCTCACTTCTGCGCCTCACTTCTGCGCCTCACTTCTGCGCCTCACTTCTGCGCCTCACTTCTGCGCCTCACTTCTGCGCCTCACTTCTGCGCCTCACTTCTGCGCCTCACTTCTGCGCCTCACTTCTGCGCCTCACTTCTGCGCCTCACTTCTGCGCCTCACTTCTGCGCCTCACTTCTGCGCCTCACTTCTGCGCCTCACTTCTGCGCCTCACTTCTGCGCCTCACTTCTGCGCCTCACTTCTGCGCCTCACTTCTGCGCCTCACTTCTGCGCCTCACTTCTGCGCCTCACTTCTGCGCCTCACTTCTGCGCCTCACTTCTGCGCCTCACTTCTGCGCCTCACTTCTGCGCCTCACTTCTGCGCCTCACTTCTGCGCCTCACTTCTGCGCCTCACTTCTGCGCCTCACTTCTGCGCCTCACTTCTGCGCCTCACTTCTGCGCCTCACTTCTGCGCCTCACTTCTGCGCCTCACTTCTGCGCCTCACTTCTGCGCCTCACTTCTGCGCCTCACTTCTGCGCCTCACTTCTGCGCCTCACTTCTGCGCCTCACTTCTGCGCCTCACTTCTGCGCCTCACTTCTGCGCCTCACTTCTGCGCCTCACTTCTGCGCCTCACTTCTGCGCCTCACTTCTGCGCCTCACTTCTGCGCCTCACTTCTGCGCCTCACTTCTGCGCCTCACTTCTGCGCCTCACTTCTGCGCCTCACTTCTGCGCCTCACTTCTGCGCCTCACTTCTGCGCCTCACTTCTGCGCCTCACTTCTGCGCCTCACTTCTGCGCCTCACTTCTGCGCCTCACTTCTGCGCCTCACTTCTGCGCCTCACTTCTGCGCCTCACTTCTGCGCCTCACTTCTGCGCCTCACTTCTGCGCCTCACTTCTGCGCCTCACTTCTGCGCCTCACTTCTGCGCCTCACTTCTGCGCCTCACTTCTGCGCCTCACTTCTGCGCCTCACTTCTGCGCCTCACTTCTGCGCCTCACTTCTGCGCCTCACTTCTGCGCCTCACTTCTGCGCCTCACTTCTGCGCCTCACTTCTGCGCCTCACTTCTGCGCCTCACTTCTGCGCCTCACTTCTGCGCCTCACTTCTGCGCCTCACTTCTGCGCCTCACTTCTGCGCCTCACTTCTGCGCCTCACTTCTGCGCCTCACTTCTGCGCCTCACTTCTGCGCCTCACTTCTGCGCCTCACTTCTGCGCCTCACTTCTGCGCCTCCTTCTGCGCCTCACTTCTGCGCCTCACTTCTGCGCCTCACTTCTGCGCCTCACTTCTGCGCCTCACTTCTGCGCCTCACTTCTGCGCCTCACTTCTGCGCCTCACTTCTGCGCCTCACTTCTGCGCCTCACTTCTGCGCCTCACTTCTGCGCCTCACTTCTGCGCCTCACTTCTGCGCCTCACTTCTGCGCCTCACTTCTGCGCCTCACTTCTGCGCCTCACTTCTGCGCCTCACTTCTGCGCCTCACTTCTGCGCCTCACTTCTGCGCCTCACTTCTGCGCCTCACTTCTGCGCCTCACTTCTGCGCCTCACTTCTGCGCCTCACTTCTGCGCCTCACTTCTGCGCCTCACTTCTGCGCCTCACTTCTGCGCCTCACTTCTGCGCCTCACTTCTGCGCCTCACTTCTGCGCCTCACTTCTGCGCCTCACTTCTGCGCCTCACTTCTGCGCCTCACTTCTGCGCCTCACTCTGCGCCTCACTTCTGCGCCTCACTTCTGCGCCTCACTTCTGCGCCTCACTTCTGCGCCTCACTTCTGCGCCTCACTTCTG
The DNA here is from genome assembly GCF_963932015.1 of Anas acuta. Lineage (NCBI taxonomy): Eukaryota > Metazoa > Chordata > Aves > Anseriformes > Anatidae > Anas > Anas acuta. Next base: position 125,862,407 of record NC_088980.1, on the reverse strand, counting down.
CGCCTCACTTCTGCGCCTCACTTCTGCGCCTCACTTCTGCGCCTCACTTCTGCGCCTCACTTCTGCGCCTCACTTCTGCGCCTCACTTCTGCGCCTCACTTCTGCGCCTCACTTCTGCGCCTCACTTCTGCGCCTCACTTCTGCGCCTCACTTCTGCGCCTCACTTCTGCGCCTCACTTCTGCGCCTCACTTCTGCGCCTCACTTCTGCGCCTCACTTCTGCGCCTCACTTCTGCGCCTCACTTCTGCGCCTCACTTCTGCGCCTCACTTCTGCGCCTCACTTCTGCGCCTCACTTCTGCGCCTCACTTCTGCGCCTCACTTCTGCGCCTCACTTCTGCGCCTCACTTCTGCGCCTCACTTCTGCGCCTCACTTCTGCGCCTCACTTCTGCGCCTCACTTCTGCGCCTCACTTCTGCGCCTCACTTCTGCGCCTCACTTCTGCGCCTCACTTCTGCGCCTCACTTCTGCGCCTCACTTCTGCGCCTCACTTCTGCGCCTCACTTCTGCGCCTCACTTCTGCGCCTCACTTCTGCGCCTCACTTCTGCGCCTCACTTCTGCGCCTCACTTCTGCGCCTCACTTCTGCGCCTCACTTCTGCGCCTCACTTCTGCGCCTCACTTCTGCGCCTCACTTCTGCGCCTCACTTCTGCGCCTCACTTCTGCGCCTCACTTCTGCGCCTCACTTCTGCGCCTCACTTCTGCGCCTCACTTCTGCGCCTCACTTCTGCGCCTCACTTCTGCGCCTCACTTCTGCGCCTCACTTCTGCGCCTCACTTCTGCGCCTCACTTCTGCGCCTCACTTCTGCGCCTCACTTCTGCGCCTCACTTCTGCGCCTCACTTCTGCGCCTCACTTCTGCGCCTCACTTCTGCGCCTCACTTCTGCGCCTCACTTCTGCGCCTCACTTCTGCGCCTCACTTCTGCGCCTCACTTCTGCGCCTCACTTCTGCGCCTCACTTCTGCGCCTCACTTCTGCGCCTCACTTCTGCGCCTCACTTCTGCGCCTCACTTCTGCGCCTCACTTCTGCGCCTCACTTCTGCGCCTCACTTCTGCGCCTCACTTCTGCGCCTCACTTCTGCGCCTCACTTCTGCGCCTCACTTCTGCGCCTCACTTCTGCGCCTCACTTCTGCGCCTCACTTCTGCGCCTCACTTCTGCGCCTCACTTCTGCGCCTCACTTCTGCGCCTCACTTCTGCGCCTCACTTCTGCGCCTCACTTCTGCGCCTCACTTCTGCGCCTCACTTCTGCGCCTCACTTCTGCGCCTCACTTCTGCGCCTCACTTCTGCGCCTCACTTCTGCGCCTCACTTCTGCGCCTCACTTCTGCGCCTCACTTCTGCGCCTCACTTCTGCGCCTCACTTCTGCGCCTCACTTCTGCGCCTCACTTCTGCGCCTCACTTCTGCGCCTCACTTCTGCGCCTCACTTCTGCGCCTCACTTCTGCGCCTCACTTCTGCGCCTCACTTCTGCGCCTCACTTCTGCGCCTCACTTCTGCGCCTCACTTCTGCGCCTCACTTCTGCGCCTCACTTCTGCGCCTCACTTCTGCGCCTCACTTCTGCGCCTCACTTCTGCGCCTCACTTCTGCGCCTCACTTCTGCGCCTCACTTCTGCGCCTCACTTCTGCGCCTCACTTCTGCGCCTCACTTCTGCGCCTCACTTCTGCGCCTCACTTCTGCGCCTCACTTCTGCGCCTCACTTCTGCGCCTCACTTCTGCGCCTCACTTCTGCGCCTCACTTCTGCGCCTCACTTCTGCGCCTCACTTCTGCGCCTCACTTCTGCGCCTCACTTCTGCGCCTCACTTCTGCGCCTCACTTCTGCGCCTCACTTCTGCGCCTCACTTCTGCGCCTCACTTCTGCGCCTCACTTCTGCGCCTCACTTCTGCGCCTCACTTCTGCGCCTCACTTCTGCGCCTCACTTCTGCGCCTCACTTCTGCGCCTCACTTCTGCGCCTCACTTCTGCGCCTCACTTCTGCGCCTCACTTCTGCGCCTCACTTCTGCGCCTCACTTCTGCGCCTCACTTCTGCGCCTCACTTCTGCGCCTCACTTCTGCGCCTCACTTCTGCGCCTCACTTCTGCGCCTCACTTCTGCGCCTCACTTCTGCGCCTCACTTCTGCGCCTCACTTCTGCGCCTCACTTCTGCGCCTCACTTCTGCGCCTCACTTCTGCGCCTCACTTCTGCGCCTCACTTCTGCGCCTCACTTCTGCGCCTCACTTCTGCGCCTCACTTCTGCGCCTCACTTCTCTGCGCCTCACTTCTGCGCCTCACTTCTGCGCCTCACTTCTGCGCCTCACTTCTGCGCCTCACTTCTGCGCCTCACTTCTGCGCCTCACTTCTGCGCCTCACTTCTGCGCCTCACTTCTGCGCCTCACTTCTGCGCCTCACTTCTGCGCCTCACTTCTGCGCCTCACTTCTGCGCCTCACTTCTGCGCCTCACTTCTGCGCCTCACTTCTGCGCCTCACTTCTGCGCCTCACTTCTGCGCCTCACTTCTGCGCCTCACTTCTGCGCCTCACTTCTGCGCCTCACTTCTGCGCCTCACTTCTGCGCCTCACTTCTGCGCCTCACTTCTGCGCCTCACTTCTGCGCCTCACTTCTGCGCCTCACTTCTGCGCCTCACTTCTGCGCCTCACTTCTGCGCCTCACTTCTGCGCCTCACTTCTGCGCCTCACTTCTGCGCCTCACTTCTGCGCCTCACTTCTGCGCCTCACTTCTGCGCCTCACTTCTGCGCCTCACTTCTGCGCCTCACTTCTGCGCCTCACTTCTGCGCCTCACTTCTGCGCCTCACTTCTGCGCCTCACTTCTGCGCCTCACTTCTGCGCCTCACTTCTGCGCCTCACTTCTGCGCCTCACTTCTGCGCCTCACTTCTGCGCCTCACTTCTGCGCCTCACTTCTGCGCCTCACTTCTGCGCCTCACTTCTGCGCCTCACTTCTGCGCCTCACTTCTGCGCCTCACTTCTGCGCCTCACTTCTGCGCCTCACTTCTGCGCCTCACTTCTGCGCCTCACTTCTGCGCCTCACTTCTGCGCCTCACTTCTGCGCCTCACTTCTGCGCCTCACTTCTGCGCCTCACTTCTGCGCCTCACTTCTGCGCCTCACTTCTGCGCCTCACTTCTGCGCCTCACTTCTGCGCCTCACTTCTGCGCCTCACTTCTGCGCCTCACTTCTGCGCCTCACTTCCACTTCTGCGCCTCACTTCTGCGCCTCACTTCTGCGCCTCACTTCTGCGCCTCACTTCTGCGCCTCACTTCTGCGCCTCACTTCTGCGCCTCACTTCTGCGCCTCACTTCTGCGCCTCACTTCTGCGCCTCACTTCTGCGCCTCACTTCTGCGCCTCACTTCTGCGCCTCACTTCTGCGCCTCACTTCTGCGCCTCACTTCTGCGCCTCACTTCTGCGCCTCACTTCTGCGCCTCACTTCTGCGCCTCACTTCTGCGCCTCACTTCTGCGCCTCACTTCTGCGCCTCACTTCTGCGCCTCACTTCTGCGCCTCACTTCTGCGCCTCACTTCTGCGCCTCACTTCTGCGCCTCACTTCTGCGCCTCACTTCTGCGCCTCACTTCTGCGCCTCACTTCTGCGCCTCACTTCTGCGCCTCACTTCTGCGCCTCACTTCTGCGCCTCACTTCTGCGCCTCACTTCTGCGCCTCACTTCTGCGCCTCACTTCTGCGCCTCACTTCTGCGCCTCACTTCTGCGCCTCACTTCTGCGCCTCACTTCTGCGCCTCACTTCTGCGCCTCACTTCTGCGCCTCACTTCTGCGCCTCACTTCTGCGCCTCACTTCTGCGCCTCACTTCTGCGCCTCACTTCTGCGCCTC